>NC_060155.1:12817179-12953786 GCF_021292245.1 Micropterus dolomieu | reverse complement strand
GTAAAAATGGCTTCAGTATCCCTCTAGTTATATATATTTATACTGCCATTCACAATGCGCCTTTTGGCATTGTTTGTGTGGTTCGTATAAAAAAGTGGAGGACTGCATAACAGCCACTGAGAGACACTGGTACAAACACTGCAGATAACATTGTGAAGGCATACAAAACATTCTAGACATGCAGAAAAGTGCATGAATAGCACAGGTAGGTGAGTACATGGTATGACAAAGCTCAGCACTGATTGCAATCACAGAAACACTGCTTGAAATGAGAAGCACGTGAGCGCAGAGCTATTTCTCACTCTGAAATGAAATCAACCGCTTGTAGAAAAAAAAAGGCTTTGGAACAAACCCTCCTCTCCATGTGATTCCCTGACAGTTCTCCTGGGCTTGAAAAAAATAAAGAAGCAACAGAGGGGTTTTTTTCTGTTTCTGGTGGTGGAAAAGTATCCCAGTTCAGTGTGCTACACAACAACCAGATTCCTCATGCTTGTGCAGAAGAGACATCCTGGAGAAGGTTTTGGAGCAGTTCTTGCATTGGTATTTTTTCACATCCGAATGGGTCTGTAGGTGAGCCCTGAGATTGGACCTGTCCGCAAAAGCCCTGTTGCAGTGAGGGCAGGAAAACGGCTTCTCTCCTGTTAAGGCAGAAATGAGAAAGAAGACATTGTCAAGGATAGCACAGGGACATAATAAAATAATAATGTAATGTAATAATAAAATGTAATGTAATAATAAAAGAGATGTTACAGAGGCATCTTGGCCTGCTATTGAGTATATTATATTGCTGGTTGATTGTAACATAACATCTGTCAAAAAAAAAGCACAACCAAATGGAAACATAGAGGAAGTAATACCATTCTGAGAGTTGAACATCATATTTTTCACAACAATATCAGCCTTGGTGTTAAAAATAACTGTTGTAAGCTGTGTAACAAGGTGCTGCAAAGGCTATTACATCTTGAACACAATTAGTCTGCGCCTGCAAAAGCCCTCAACAACTATTCTGCCTCTTCAGTCAAAAGGCCCCTCTGTTATTTCACAACCACTCACCGGTGTGCGTCCTGATGTGTCCTTGGAGCAGCCACGGTCTGGAGAAAGCTTTCCCGCATATTTTGCAAACACAAGGCAAAGTGTGAGTCCTGATGTGCATTTTGAGAGCTCCCAGGCTTACATACTCCTTCTCGCAGTATTTACAGCTGAAGGATTTCCTCGTTTGGGCGTCGCAGTGCAGCTGTTTATGCTTGAGCAGTCCAGAGTACGTTGAGTAGGACTTGCTACACAAACTGCATTGGAATTTCTCTGCATCCACTCCGTGAGGGTCTGTCAGCTTGGGCAGCATCTGCTCGTCTTCATCACTCCTCGGGCTTTCAGAGCCGCTGTGGTCTTTAGAGGAGGTGTCGGAGAGCGATGAGGGGTATCCGGATATTGGAGAGAGGTCACTGGGGAGCGGAGACAGCGGCAAGTTGCTGGTAGTCCACACTGTGATGGGGCTGTACGCTGCCGGGTTCAGGATCTCCGGCTGGGGGATGACAGGCAGGGGGAGGCCCCTGTAGATGTGCGGGGTGAAGAACACTGAAAAGAAAGAAAGAAAGTAAAATGAAATGAATGATCATGTGTTACTTGTCATCGTTTGAGCAAGGAGCGCGGCTTTTAAAAGTATACCGCTAAGTTTGAAAACAATAACTTTTGCAAAGTGAAAACGCGACTGCATATAAGAAATTTGTAAAACTCTGTAAAGTCAGACAGGTCCTTTACTTTGAAAACTTTACCTGTTGGGCTCTCCAGCTCACTATAATTTGGCTTCTTTGCGGAGTTTGTGTGTTTCTTGACCAGAAAAGAGCGTGGCATCTTGGAAACAAGTGGACAACTTTTGGCAAACTTTTTTTTTTGTGAAAAATATAGCGGTGAGCGTCAGTTTACTGTGTGAAGACGGAAATCCTTAATGCTTAAGTCCAGTGGAGTGTCATGGTGCTGCGCTGCACTCTTGGAAACAGTGCATGGGGAAGCTGTAAAGAGCTGTAAATACTCCCTATCAGGTGCATGGGAGGAGCCACGCACTGCCATCCACATTTACTGGGAGCTCAAACCAATTAAATCTCGCTTTTGCCACGGAGCTTCTAAAATGTGCTTTTAGCCTATAGGAGCGCATAACCCACACCCCAGAGGGGCTGGGTTAGTGCCATTTACTCTAGTTAGACAGGTGCTTTGTGCTTGACTTGAGTGTGTTATCAAGGATGAAAGTGCACATGGCATCATAGAGTTGGCATTGGTTGTAGCAGAGAAGATTACTGACATAAAAGCAACCAAAACGTGCAGAGCATTTTCAAAAATTAAATTCCTGCAAACTACAGAGAGATCATGAAAGAAGTGCAAGGGAAAGAATCAGAGCTACAGGGTGAGATAGACAGGAGTATTGCTAATGCAATCACTGCACTGAGTGTGCATGGTGCTACTGATGATTGTTGTGTTACAAACCTCTGGGGACTTGATTATCCTGTATGGGTGGCATATTTTAATTGGAGAATACCAACACCAGAACTCCTAATAATTATTATAATGACCCGACTGAAGGAAGAGAGAAGGTTTGCCATCTACGTGTCTACACATTTTCTCACCGAATCTATTGAACAAATACATTTGTGACTTCAAGCTCAAACCAACAACTGGACCAACCTACATGTTGCCATCCATATCTTCATTCTGTGGCTTCGCCAATGGATGACCCTGCCTAATACAGTTGTGTGTGGAGAAAGCCACACATTTCCTTGCCTATAATGTAATAAAGCATTGCTCCTTGAAATGTAAATTTAAGTGTAGTTCCCTCTCAAGGTCAGACGTGATACCATAATCAAATTTATCCCTGCTGCTGCTGCTGCGGTTGCTGCTGAATTGGTCAAGGAGATGCAAACTTGGCAGTCTACGCCCCCTTGTGTTCAACTCAGTTCTTCTTATGTAGGCGTGAGTTGCACATCTAGAAGAAACAAGGCAGGGAAAAAAAGAAACACAGAGGCAAAGGCTTAGCTACGGTGATATTGAAAAGTAGCTCCTGGAGCAGTTTGATTGGCTAGGTCAGCAGATATGAAAAGCTCCTTATGTCTGGGGCAAGCCTTAAGTTAATTGTGAACTGCTTATCTTATCTAGAAAACATAATTGCAGATCATGAATAGTTTCCCTTTGTGCTTTCTTGGATTATAAAGGGAAGCGAAGGTTATCTGTGCATACTAACTCCTGGCTACTGTCTCACATTCAGCGCTCTGTATGGCAAGTAGGAAGTGGCTTGGAATGGTGGTGGTGTTCGAGCAGAAAACATTGTGCACTGTAAAAGATAATGCTTTGAAATCAATATTACCCACCAACCAAACCATATCCAAGACAAGCAGATCTTGCATGGCCAGGTGACAAATGCCTTCCTGCGGTTTTCATGCTTCAGTACTGTCCAGAGCATGTAGATGCTGTTCTACTGACAGCAGTGAAGCATGGAGCTCCAACACAAATCACATCACCGATTCTGAAAAACAGAGGCTGTAGTTTATGAGCTCAAAATTAATTAACAGAGAGGAAGCCGTGTATCCTTGGCCCTGCATTGTGTTAGAGCAGGATAGTGCAACACCAGAAAAAATATGCTCAATTGAAACATGAACATGCTTTTGATTTTAGTTCAAGCACAGGTAAAAGGATAACATTTGATTTGCTTTTTAGAGGCAGCAGCAGCACCAGCAGCACCAGCAGCACCAGCTTCTCAATACAACATCCAGGTGTTGTCCACTGGACCGTCTGGGCATCCTAATCTTTTTTTAAGTCTCAGCCATGTGGTCTCATTCTGCACAGTGTTTTGTTGAATTCAAACTATTCATCATCTTTTAAAAAACATCTTACACAAACATTTGTAAATTGAAATTACGGCATTGACTGATAAACAACTGGAATGAGCAGTAATTCTTATATATTTATATTTCTTTTTTCCCCATTGTTTTGAAATTGCCTTTCCACCCCTCATTATTTTAATTTAATGTAATCCCGCTTATCTTGCCCTGAGTTTTTCGGAGGTGTCTTTGTATAAGCTTTTAGCCTCCTACCTTTCCTGCACAGGCTTTTGTTTACTTTTAATCCATGTATATCTGAATATATGTAGGTGTATGTTTGTGTATATGGAAAAGTCTTTGTGTGCATATAGTATTTTTAATAATAGTTGTATTTTAATATACAAAACAAAATCACCCAGTATATAAGAACTGTACATAATGTACAGGAGGTTAGATGGGTTAAAGCCCCCTAAAACTTGGTTTCACATTTGATGTTTTTATCAGTAACAGTAAATATTCATGACTAAATAAGCAACAATCAAAGTTAAAATTTAGCTTAGGTAACATCTATCAACAGTATAAACTCACCTAACCTGCTTCTTCAAGACTCTGTGTGTGGTTTGATCAGATTTGCTGGCAACCTTTATCACATTTGCCCATTTCTGATTGAGGCATGGAACAACAGAGCCCCGCCCACTTTTAACCAGTGATTAAAGCTCAGACACAGAACTCGGCTATCTCACCTGAAACAACCAAAACTGATGCAACTTTGGCAGATAATGCTTTTGATAATATAGGACCCCCATTGCTCATAGTAAAAAGTTGACTGAGAAAACATGTAGGCCTACTAGGGAGCGGTGCACTGATACAACATTTGATTTCCTCATGGCAAATTCGATACCTCTTGCTCAGGTTGTGTGGCGATAACGAGTACCAATACCAGTGCTCTCTTTGCCCCCAAATTTAAAATCTGTATCTCACTGTAGAAAAAGATTGATAAGGCACTGAGTTGGCAGCATGCCATAACTAAATTAATATAACTGGTAGCAGAAACACAGGATTCTTCCAGTGACGCTGACAAAGAAATAGCCTAGCCTTTTCCCGTGGATTGGTCACGTGCTGGCTGATACTTGATCAACTCAATAGGCCCAGAATCTGTGCTGAACTCGATCCAGCGTATCAGTATCTGTTTGGGACATCCAGTGGCATTGCACATTAATCTGGGCCCAGTACATAAGCATACTCTATGCACCCCTCCCTGCATTCACAGCTATTTGTTATAGTATGTTCATGGGCCCCCCTTGACAGTCCCCTCCCAGTTCCACACCCCTGGGGACATAACCTAGACAGGTAGAAGGAGGCCAGATACTCTTACAGAGCTTCTTGTGAGACCTGAAGGCTATCCAAGAGCTATAATCAGGGCATGAATTAGCTTTGGTTTGCTAATGGATCACAGCAGAACCCTGAGGACAGCAGAACCAACAGGACTCAGCGTACTGGCCCAGAGCTGATGGACTTGCCCTTTAATCAGCAACCCTTTCAGAATAAGAGACTCGATCTGTGATGGGGTGCCATAGTGAAATGCCCACGTGGTCCTGCATTTATGAATACTTGGTGGCTGTGACTCGCTGATTCCGTCGATATAGGCAACATTTAACGTCATAAGAGTCCACTTGCATCATGGGCGGGGGGACAGCGGGAGTCTTCAGCTGGCATGATGACAGCATGGAAGATGAGGTGCACCTGGCCAACCTTGCGCAGCTGTTCACGCGAGGGCCTCGGGGAAAGAGTCCAACTACTGAGAACACATAGGCCCATGTACAGTGTGTGTTCATTGACAACACAAACTGAGTCACGAGAGTCTGAAGTTGCAAGACTGAAACAATCCGCCCATAGTTTTTTCTTTAATAAGCCATTTAGCTCAGCAAAGTTGTAATCCGCATGCAGACACGCTCGCCTTTCATGTAAAAATAAGTAGGCTTTGCATAGGCAGTAAAGCAAATGTTATTTTTTCTTTTGTATTTTGCCGCAGATCTCATTTGTAAGCGAGCAAACCTGGGTATGAATCCCAAATGAATTCAAACACACACATGCACACGCACACACACACAGAGGACCGCAGTGCACGCAAACGTAATTGGCAGAAAAAGAAAGAAGAACGCTTTGTAGGATATTTGTGCGTCTTTCACTCGAGTGTAACGTTGGACGGAGCAGCAGACGTCCCTAGAAACAATAAAAAAGTGGAACCATGTAATATTAATGGATCCGGAGTTGTGCGGGTGCCTTGGGTAAACGAAGTCGATTGACGCGCGCGTTAAACCAGCCGCGTGTGATTCCCAGCTTCAGTCATTTTGGCATCACGATGAGAGAGAGAGACGGACACAGAACTGTGAAACTGGACCCTCTGCCAGAGATGTCGACGGAGAGGAATCCCTGAAACCGCCGCTGCCCAGGAAATGTGGACAAATCTTGTTTTGTGGGCTGATTTTCTGTCGGATTTCTGCGCGTCGCTACAGAGTGGAGTGGACCAGGATGCCGTGTGGGCGATGCTGCCACAAGGGATGCATTGTGATTTCGCAGAGATGTTTTAGCAACCGTTGCATAAATTAAAATAAGACAACCCGTCACAGGAAGGGATTGGGAGCCTAAAGGGATCTAATAAGACATCACCACCTGTTACTAGAAAATCAGGTAAGCCTCGCAGACCCTTTTTCTCGCTTGTACATTTACAGTGGCTTATGATAGCCTACTACAGTGCATGACGAACGTAGGTAGTTAATTATTATGCCAAACATCCATGAAACGAAACATTAATCCGTTTACAATGTACTTTTTTGAGATTTAATTTGCCTTAATGCTGCGCACCAAGATTTACATACCATTCGCCTATATGATCCGATGGATGATAAAGCATCACATCCTCTGACAGTCACGTTTGTGGGATGCACTGAGCTGAACACTTCACTTAATGATGGGCCTCATGATGAAACACCGTTTCATTATTGTATGATTTGCAGGGAATATGTGGACTTTACAACATTTACATTGGCTCAGTGCAGGTAGCCTACACATGAGCAGCACCCGCAGTTGCTCCAGCCAGTGCAGTGGCAGCAGACCTCTTTTCATCCACAGTGCTGTTAGTACTCTCTCTACACTGGATGCCAATAATCGACTACATCTAGGCTACCTACCTTAAAAAACAGCACATTTTAATGGTCACACGTTACTGAAGTATTCACAAATCGCCCATCAGTCCTGCCGCCTTGTTTCTGGATCATCAGCAGCTTCTTGGAAAAAGCACCAAGGCAACATCCATCTGTGATAAACCTTAGGAGTATTTCAGCACAGCCTGCTGCTGCTGGTCCAGTGTGTTTTATTAGCCTCGCAGAAAGCCCCTGAATCCTCCAGTGTTTCACAAAATTGATGCTGCTTCTTTAACTGTAAACTGGTGTGGCTTGTTTTTTTCTCTTATTATGGGCTGCACAGTGATAGACAGTAACTGCAGTTTATGTCTAAGAAGCCTAGATTTCATGTAGCTAAGTGATTTCTGGTTTTCTGTGCTTGTATGAGCACATTGATCCAAGCGGGTCCATTCGCTGGTCACAGATCAGAAGCAATCTGTTTGATGTACTGGAGGTCTCACTTCCTACAGAGGGAAAGATGTTGACATGTCATTGATGATTTTATGCCCTAGCACGCACATCCCCTCCCCCCTATTTGTGCTTATGTCCTATATCAAAGAGCAGTTTGGCCAAGTGACAGGGGTACACTGGCAGAAAATCAGGCCTGAGTAAAATGGTGTCAGTCATGTCTGGTCAGTATGTCAGGTGGGAAGAAAGCGAGAGCCAGGGACAACTTGTTTGAATCCTCCATACTGGGACAGGAGACTGTGACAAAGTTTTACCCAACACAGTCATGATCTAAACAGCATTCTGGCATTGCTCATGATCTGGAAACAACGTCTACACTGCATATCAAAGAGTTTGTCCGCACTTTATCTTTCCTCCTTAAGTGATCAATAATCCGTTGTTCCTCCTGCAACTGAATCCCAGTGGGTCACTTAGAAAGCCGAACTAGTTAAATCTCTTGAAATATACAAGTGGGGTAGGTTGTCCATTGCATTACTAGAAGCGGTGAATGTACACATCGACATCAATTATGTATGTTAACACATTCAAAGTGCTGTCACGCTCCCACAACATCACACAGTCGCTTGATATGTAATAGTTGTTCTGAATATTCAAGGGTTACCCTTTCAGTACTCATGAGCATAAGTTCATTTTTAATGCCATGTGGCTTTATTCAGTGACCTATTTTGACCAAAAAAGAGAGTGCTGTGCTGAAAATAATGCATGAAAAAAACCCTGACAAGGTCCCATAGATTAAAAGAAGAAGTGGCAGAGAGTTTAGGGAAAGCAAGGAATAAAAACTAAAGCAGGAATTTGCAGATGTTTTGTGTATTGAAAGAAAACTGTTTGGTACCTCCGAAGAGAGCAATCCTTTAACATTTTTCTCCAGCAATTGTTCTATCTAAAGGGCAGCCAGGAGGGCCTACAGTATGTCACTGTGAGGCTGGACATCTTCATTACAGTCCAGCCCCAGAGCCCGGCAGCAGAGAGAAAAATGTACTGCGTCTGATGTTTCTGTGGGGCTTTTATAGCAACTGTTTGATCGACCAGCCATACCAACAGCTCCTGATATTGAAATTGAACAGAGGAGAAGCCGTATGCTTCAAATAACAAATAAAAGAAACTGTAGATATCTCTCTCAGAGTGCGGGAAAAAATATTGGTGGTCTGTGCCACAAAGTCACTGTCATGCAACAAGAAAACCATTAGTCTGGCTTAGCGAGAGACTGATGGCTAATGAAGCGAATGCACACCAAACTCTCGTGGCGGGGAAGACAGAAGACACAACTCTCATTTATATGCGCCTCATATACCAGCCCATCTGATTTAGAGGTTCAGGACTGCAACACAGACTAACGCACTGAAAGCTACACGTAAGTGATAACTGCCCTAAGAAAAGCAATAAGGGGTTAGATTATACATAATGATTTATGATACTAGCAGGCTGCTTAACATACAAGTGACACAACCCTCAGAGATAACATCCATACCTTGAAGTACTGCATTTCTGTTGAGCAGCATTTCCTTTAAGCTTTACAATGTGCTAGTAGCCCAGGCTGGACAATTTTAGGTCACATTTGATTAATATGGAGAGTCTTCTTATCCGTTAAGCACGGCTGCCTTGACAGGACGCTACAGCAGCAGCTCAACCTTGATGGAAGGCAGTCTTGTACCCTATATACTGCATTATTGTGTTTCCTTGGAACATTTGCTATTCATTCAACCTGTGAGTAGTAAAATAACCCCGAGCAGCAATTAGCCCACTTCACAATTTCTGCTTAGGATGGCCAGACTGTCCGGCCATCATAGTTTCTGTTTACTTTAAGTTGTGAAGTTGTCCGCACCTCTAGCATTTGTTATAATTATTATTTTCATCAATTAATCATCATCGTTATTTAACTCAAGCATTCAATTCAAGCTTTTTTCTGTTATTTTATCACCGCAAGTTGAATATATTTCCCTTTTGGACTCTTGTTCCAACAAAAAAATAAAAAAGCTTTTTGAAGACTGGACTCTGGGAAATTGTGATGGGTGTTTTTTTTCCACAATTTTCTTATTTTATACACTAAATGATTGAACTAGTAATCAAAAAAGCAACCAACAGAAACAATGATAACAAAATAGCCATTAGTCACAGCCATACATAGATGTAGTCATAGTTTATTGGCAGTTTTCAGGTGAATAGGGTCACATTTTAGCAGCTGGAAATGACCCGAAGGGAATCATGCAAATCCTCCAGGAAATAAAATAAACACACGATAATCTACTGAACTTAAATTACATCCCTGAGATATTCATTTGTTTCATGTCACGCAGTTTGAATTCATAAATAATTTGCCCGAGCAATCAAGAGATAGTTCTATATTTCCCCACTTTATACTCAGTAAGTAAGCAGATGTGTCCCTCGACTGTGCAGCTTCATTTCAATGTAGCCTAGCCTTCAGCAATATGCTGAGCTTTTTTAATCCTTTCATGTACTCTACACACAGCATGGTGCCATTTCCAGGCCCCCAAGTCTTCCCCTGCAAGGCTTAGGCCTCATTGGTTGAAATACACAAATTACTATATACATATATATTTATATAGATATATAGTATAATTAGGAAAGTGAATCACGTTATTCAGTGTAGTATAAAAGTGTTTATTTGTTGAGCCTAATTAAGACCCTCATGTAAGATAATATGCTTGATATGTCCAATACATTTATCCAAAGGCGCTGCACCATCATGTGTTAAGGAAAAAGAAAAAAAGAGATTAATATCCCATTAAGGAACCTGTCAGTAGCAAAAATGCTGCAGGATCAGTTTCATCTAGCTTTAGTTTATTATCCCGTGAATGTCTATTTCTACTCCTTGATATCCAGTGATATAACAGGGAACCAGTTTGTGAAATGATTCTGGCTGATTTAAGTTGGCACCCACCTGATATCTGGTGGCTCCCTGTTGCCAAAAAACATACATCATAGTCAGGAAGGTCAAGAGCTCAGTCTATAAATGTGTCCATCACTAATTTATTCCTCTGCCTATCATTCACGAGCATCTGGCATGGCAAGCACCGCTGGCTCTTAGCGGGGCTCAGGTATTGACTTACGAGGTAATGAAAGACTTATTTTTTGACAAATGCTCTAAAAGAATTGAAAACACAAGGAGATACTCTTTCTATCTTGCCTGAATGATCTGTCTTGAACATAATCTGAAAGAAAAGAAGGAGAAGTGGCACCTCCAGCAGCACACAAAACAGGCCCGGTTGAATACAGGATGTGCTCTGTAAATACAGAACTGTTCAAACAGCTGCCTCTTGACACGAGCCTGTTCACTGACTGAGGGTTGAGTTTATTAATGTGTCATAAATTGTCAGGTGCAAAAGAACCCGCACGCCACAAAGGTTTAAACACTATTCTTTAAATTAAAACTATGTCGACCTGACACATTCTGTGGTTCCAGCTATTAAATGGGAGGATTTGCTGCTTTTCTCTAATTTACATCACTATAAATATGTTTTTTTTGTTTGTTTGATTGTTGATCAGACATAATACGACATTTGAAGAGGCTGCCCTGGCCTCTTGGAACATTTTTACATTTTATAGATTTTATTGATTGAGAAAATAATAGGTTTTCTAAATCTTCTATGATAGTAAATTGAATATCTTTGAACTATTTATTCAAGTATGGGTCAGACAAAACAAGCAATCTGTCCCAATGTCCCTGGAAATATGTCATCGATAGTTTTTACTACTTTCCAACATTTTATAGACCAAACCTTCAGCCGATGATGGAGAAAATCATCGGCAGATCATTTAACATCAATACAATTATAATCAATAATGACAGTAACTGTTAGCTTTAGCCCTAAAACCAAGCGAGGAACTTGCTGCTCATTTTTCTAGGAACAGGAAATATTTCATACTCCAGAGATACAAAATCAAAACGATCAGTGCACCCACGCATTAATTAAAACTTCCATTTCAATCCATACCAATTATACACCTACGTAAAACAAACAAACAAGCAAAAAACACAAGTTAGATACAGCTCTGAAGTTTCAGACACAAAGAAGACACTTAAGTGCAACTTTTCAAAACAAGAATGAGGAAACTAGTCACAATAAATAACAATAACACACAAAAAAGAGGGGAAAAAGAGTACAAACTAAAACCAATTACATCTTGTATCCTAGAAAGAAATTGCCTACAAGGCCTCGGTGCTGTAAAATGTACAAATATGAAAGAAAAGGGGCCAGGAAATTCCAGGTTCATTCCTTAAAAGATAAAACTATTTGTTATAATTGATCAAGAAATAACCTAAATGTTGGAGCAGTGTGTTCCTTTCAAGATAACAAAAAAATGTAATCTGTTTTCTACCGAATCCTCTATCTTTCTACCATACATCTTTCTACTGAAAGATAGAGGATTGTGTCTAAAATATACAGACTACAGGAAGGTGTACATTTTTGACAACAGAGGAGGCTGGCAGCTTGCAACAGAAATGTCATAATGTTTCCTAACATTGACTCAGCAGATCCTGTGAAATTGTGTCGGTATAATGCTGTTGATGTTGAGCAGGACTCTTTTTGGGATGCCAAAATGTTTGATATCCCCTATCATGACTCGTCAAATTAAAAAGCTACACTCCCAAGCGGCATATGTTCCAGGTCGCAGGACAAGTGAACATACAGTAAGTGAAACCCATCTCAATTTTTTGTCCAGTAAAACTACATTTGCTGGAGCACTCTGCAGGTGGCTGCTCCACCTGCGCGCACAAATGGCCATTCATCATCCTGTATGGGCCACAGCTGTCCTCAGGTCTAAGAGATGGAGATGTCATGTTGCAATCTCCACATCATCCAGGCAATTTACTCTGCTCCTCTCTTTCTGTTTCCTGCCATTGTGTCAAAGACAAGAGCATTATTTGAAAAACGTTGCTTGGCAAATTGGTAGGTCTGAAAATATCTGATGGGGTGGTTGTAAAAGGAGTTGCGCTGACTCGACTTAAAAGGCACAAAAGGTTCGGGTCTGTTTAATCTTTGGATTCTTACACACACACACATACACAAAAAAGTTAAGTGCTGGCGTCTGACAGGATGTACGGGGGGCACCTGCTGAGGCAAAGTGCTTGTCTCAGAGCCCCAGACACATTTTTCAGCTGAACACGTGAAGACATTCATTTTTTAAAGCAGGTCCACAAATGATGTCAGGATTTCTCTTATATCCATTACAAAGCTGGCTCGCCTCTGACGCAGACAGCTCCATGTGTGGAGCGTAAGGGCAGGTGGAGAAAAAAAAACTGTGATTCTTGAGATCAAATTGAATTTCTGAAGTCAATAAAACTTCAAAAACAAATATTTGGAACATACATATATTGACATATGTTGGAAAAACAACATCGTACATTAATAATGGGATGGAACATAACATGGAAGGACTCCAAATATATTTTGGAATGCATATCAATAATAGTTTATTAAATAATATTGCAAAATATATCATACTTCAATATCACATATCAATACAATTACAGTATATTAAACTGGGGCCCAACTTATGATGTTTTCATTGTGGATTATTGCTGATTAGTCGAATAATCGATCAGATGTTTGATCTATAAAATGTCAGATAAATCTGATTTGTCCGAACTACAGTCCTGAACCCACTGATATTCAATTTATCATCAGATTAGACAAAGAAAAGCAAGAAAAATCATTAGAAGCAAAACTGACAGATTTTAGGCATTTTTCCCACCACAAATTGACACCTCTATATCAAATTAACAGCGTTACTATAATTTGCTGTACACCATAATATGATATATTTCTCACTACACTGCAAATAATATTAAATGTAAGTAAAACACAATACAGTTCCACAGCACTGCAAACTACAGCTTCCAAAATGACCATAAAGTTAAATCCACATCTCTCTAAAACCCAAGCTGAACATTGTAACATTCATGAAGGTTCATTGGAGAGCTGTTGCATTAGCAGACCACTGAGTGTACAGTATGTCAACATATTGGATCCCCATAAATGAGTTGACTGAACTTAACTTTATTACCATCACAACAAATATTGTTTTGTTCACAATATGGTGCTCAGCACACAGTGCAACACTCGAGACAGCCTTCAGCACCAAACAAAACATCAAATAAATAAAACCAATAATATACCTTAAAGTGCCAAAGGATACAATTCAAGAGTACATATTGAAATTCACAAAATACCACACATTATTGCAAAGAAAACCAGGCGAAAATAAATTGTATTGTAAATAAAGGAGTAGAAGGGCCAAAGGTTTAAGTATGGAATGGCCTCCTTTTTTTCCCAAATGGATGGTATTTTTCTTTTATATAAAAGGAATGTTAGTTTGATGATCTGATCGTTGAGAAGATTTCTTGAGTGTTTGTATGGACTCTCTTCCCTCTCAGGGCTTTAACAAATACATTTGCAAGTTTCACTGCTGCTACTCTTACTGTATAATCAGGAGTCAATGATTTATGCATGAAATGTAGTTTGAAATGCATATACTGTAAGTTTTATATTTTTTTTTTATCCAGTAGAACAATGATCATAGTGGGAAACACTGCTCAACAAAAAGGTGGCATCGTCGCCAACAATGCATACTAACGAGGAGGATTTCTCAAGGGTGTGCTATTGGAACTTGATAAACACTTTGACAGAGTCATTTGCACTTGCCATACAAAGATCCAAGAAAATGGAAGAATATGAGTTAATTGCATTTTGGCATTCATGCATATGAATCCACAGGTTTTTATGAGTGAGGTATTTGAGACGGTCATTCACAGGCTAAAGAATGAGATTCATGCTTCTGAGTTTGCTTTTGAATCTTTTTTTTGGTGCCAGGTGCTTATTTTGGGAAATAAAGCTGTGAATTGCTTCTGATTCAACATCCCACATACATGCAGTAGTTATATTGACATCACACTTGTCTGTGTTGCTGGCAACTGTAGATTACATCTTTTGACTGGTGGTCAGAAGCATTTAATCAACAAAATTCAGCTCTGTTTTTGAATCTGACGACTGAAAATAATTTATTTTGTTTGTTTATCTCAGCTCCTCCAATTCTGTGTATAGTATTTAACACTAGAACCACCAATGAAATTTACCCGTGGCTGTTAGTTGATTGTATGTATCTTTGTTTCAATATAATATTCAAGACCCCAAGTCTTTGACTTTTCCGAAAAGTGTGTTATGTAGCACCCCCTATTGTTAAAAAATGTCAAGATTTAAAAAATGGGCATTTATACCTATAAGCGCCAGCGGGTAAAATTTACCCCTGTAGAGAATACAGTAATTTTTAGCGCTGTTCATGTTGCACGTTTAGATAAACATTCTATGTTGCTATTGGCAACACCTTTTCCACTACAGGCATTACACTTGCTCAGCGCAGGGAGTGATGGAGAGTCTGACGGTGGGGGCTGAGCGATGTGTCCTGGGTTCATTCTGCATCTGATGGGTCATTATCTGACAAGGATCCACTTGTATGAAGTAAATATGCATAAAAGCTGCAGCCTTTTTCGCTGTGATAGAGGTGTGGTCTGCGGTCCCTTCAAGATAGAGTGTGGCTCCCTCGTGTGCTTTTTGACCAGCTACTTTTCCAATGCTATGTATTTTTTAGTAATAGTGATCATTATTCATTTTTCCGTTGGGTAAAAATCTACTCTGAATTTTGGAATTGATAATAATCGTTTCTTTCGAATAAATAGCTTACTTTTATTTGGACTTTCAAACTTTTGTAGCTATGTGTTATTCTCTGGATGCTCGATGAAGTCCGAAAAAACAAGCAGAACAGAAGTTGTGTTCAGAATATAACTAGGCTATAACATCTATAACAGTGCCGAGTAGATGACATCAAAAGAGCCGCCGTGTGTGAACGTGCCCTTCACAGATGCAAGCGATCGACCTGCACGGTGAAGACAATGAATAGAATAGAATAAACATTCTGTAAATGCCTGAAATATGGGGATGATGTTTATAGGAAATGCACAGCCAAGGTGCTGGATGTTTCCCGAAGTGTGCTGGAGCAACATGTAGCAGAAATAATCACAAAATCACTGCATTGTTATAGTGGGTAAATTTTACCCACTATGGCGGTTATAGGTATACAATGAACCCTGGCGGTTCTAGTGTTAAATAATACCTTAACCACATCCTCCTCCTATTACTGCAGCACAGCCACCGATCAGGGACTGACAGGAGTGAAACCTCACCACACGATAGCCTCATTCTGGGACTAATTCTGCAACACCTACAGCCAGCCAGGAGAGGTGACAGCATTGCTCTCCTACCACCCAAGTCTTGACAGCCATGACTCAGGAAGGCCCTCTGCTACGGCTCAGATCAGGGATCAACTCGCTGCTCAATGGCTAGATCTCATCACACAAAGAGCTGGGGGCCTTTCTATTGAGGTAATTCTCCGACTCCCTCTGCAGCACAGGTTCTATAATTCAAGTGTGAGCCGTTTTTGTTCTGCACTCGTTTTGTCGAGTCAAGTGGCAGTCATGTCTGATTAAAACTGAGTGGAACTGGTTTATGTAAATGAGGCTCTCGCATAACATTCCTCAAGATTACTTGTGTGTGCATGTGTGTTTGTATAGAGCAAGTCACCTGATTTTAAAAGTACGTGGTGTTTGTAGGCAGTGTCACAATACCCCTCAGTATGTGTTGCCTTTATTGTGGTGTTTTCTCCTACCAGGGCTCAGTTTTATGCTCTCTCTGAAAAGGCATAATTTCTGGGAGCACTGTATTCGATATTGAAACATTAATTAGGATACCTGGGTTCTCACCTTTGCTAATGAATTATTCACTACCGCTTAATGGTCTCCAGTTTTCTCCCAAGATTGCTCAATGAGGATTTTTGTCTTTTTTTGGGGGGGTGGGGGTTAGAAGAGCCACATTTCAATGAAAAATCTATTTTCCTCCAAGTTCTGTAAGAGAAAGGGAGAACTATAATGAAAGAAGGCATCCTGCTAACAATGCTAGTTTAAATCAGCTGTATGGTTTTGCTGCACTGAGTCGGTCATGTCATTATGCATTTGCCTCCACAGTCTAACTCAATCTTGATTTGTTGTTTTTTCTTTGCAGTATCCCTCACTGCGTAGTAGCACATGGATTTCAAGACTTCAAATGAAGAGGTTGGTGAGATTCAAATCAATTCACATTTTGACAGTGAATTGACTATGATTATAGAAACAGTCTTGGCATTTTAAAGTGCCTGAAAGCATGCGGCTACAAAAGCGGGATAGGACATAAATCTGGGTCCCATTCATATGCGCCCTCAGTGGGCCCCCACACTCTTTTAATACATACATTGTTACACCTGTACAAATAACTGGATCTACTAGGCCTAATGCCTAATATTGTTTCAGATGCAAGAAATGATCTGTCCTATGTTTTAGTCAGCCAACAGTAGCATACTTATATTGTTAATAATGTGAAATTTCAAAATTGCATATAAAAACAAACTTTTGATATCTGTGTTTTTGAGAGCCCTCTCCATGTTGGGTCCCTGGGTACTTAGTTCTACGCCTCCCCTCACTACTACAAACCTGAGGCCATTCAAACGGTGTGCACTGTTTTTCTATGGTTTCCGGGTTGAATGTAATGTTTCTAGAAATGGTGTGAAACAGTGGGCAATAGGCTTTGAGGGCTCTCGTTGGGCAGGTGTGTCATAGGTGTTACCCAATCAGCAGCAACGTGTATATAAACGCAGCTGTATTAAAAAGCTGCTGTATTAAAAAGGCAGTGCGCTTGCGTAACACAACAGGGTGTTCAACGCACCACCGTTTCTGTTTAAATAAATGTTTTGCTACATTTTGTCAGGGCTGAACGTCGGTTAGAAAGACTTGTTGCAGATCTGGTGTTATCTGCATATGTAAATAGTCAGATCAGGGAAGACGTAGATAATAACAGAGGGGTGTTTGGATGGGATAGCAACAGAGCAGCATAAAGCAGGGTCAGAAATAAGTCTAATTATTTACAATGCAAGCCATGCAACAGGTCAATGCTCAACCACGTGAGAGGCTGTCTGACCCAGCTATGCACAGCTATGGCACTACTGCCCTCATTTTGCTCGGTTAATGACTCTCGCACACATTACTTCATATAATGTGAATTAATGACTCCTTCATTTCATTTCTCAAGCTGCAGTTGCAGCTGCAGGCATGGGCTCATTTCTTCACATTCCTCATTACGGGTGAAAGATAATATGCTCCATAAACTGACTTTGATTCAAGTTTGACCTGCAGTTGAGATACTCTCTCTAAGAATAGCAGCCATGCAGCCGACTGTCTTGTTAACTGATGAGCGGCACATCCCAGGTGACAAGGATGCTGACACGGGTGGCTTTTTTCTTTTAGCAGTCTTGTCAGGTGAAGGTGCTTCTTTTATTTAGACCTTTTTAAGTCAAGGACAGGGCAGGCATCACAATTAGCCAGGGAGGGGGAAGGATATGCAGAATGCTAATTTATGCGGATTAGCATGTTTTAAATGGATCATTGGAAACAGACACAGTCCTCACACAAGAAAATGTTAATGTAGAGGGTGAGCTTGGTTCCAGCCACTTAATTTCACAGGTTCTTAATTTGTCATCATCATCAGCTTTACACTTAGAGTAAATGAGATGATACAATATGAAGTTTTTTGTGTACAAAGCAAACAGAGGGCACAGAGTGTTATCACCACTCTTAAAAATCTGCATCTTAGAGAGTCTACTCATTATTTGAAACCTCAAATCAAAAGTGGTATTGTGTGTGTTTTTGTCTAAATGTGTGTTTATTACTCACAGCGCTGAATATGGTTATTTGTTCCATAATTAGCATTAACAAGGAAAGTAGTCAAAAAAGAAAAACACTCTAATTTCCATGTTCATCCTGCCACGAGTATTCTCAATGACATTTCATTTCATGGCCAGTTAATTTAGTCACAGAGGGATGATGAATGATTTTATCTTTCTGACTATTCACAGACAAAGACTGGGATTTATTTGATGCAAGAAGGTAATGAGGAGCCATTTAATATTCGACTACACTTGGCCAAAGATATTCTGACCATTCAAGAACAAGATGTCATCTGTGTGTCAGGAGAGCCTTTTTATTCAAGTGTAAGTAACTCACAGTTATTGAATGCTGACATGCCACGCTTTACATGTTCATACATTGAAATCAGTAACATGTACTTCACAATAAATGAAAGTTACAGCACTGACATACTGAGTCTTGGTCTGCGTTAATGACAAATCTACATCAGTTAATCTATTCCTCATAAATCAGATGTAGCTATTAAGTAGTGATTCAGCTACTGGATCATGGTGTATAGAGTATAATCTTTAGGCTACACTTGTCATTATGTCTAACTACTTTTTCTTCACGTTAATAAATTCATTTTCCCATTTAAAAAAAAATAATAAAAAATCCATTGAGGCCAGAGTCCATGACCTTTCTCAAAAAGGAATTATTCATTCAATATCATTCTGCTGGATAAAAAATTTGAAAGACAAATGGAGGAAGCGCTTGTGCCCTCTGAAACACGATTACTAATTAATGGAAAGGTCGAAGGCATGGATATGCTAATACAACCTTAGAATGCTAATACAACCGCACATAGATTTGGATGGGCTTAAATAATGTTGGAGGCAATGCTTTGTTTTGGCAGTGCAATTGATTGACTGATAACGTCGGTGTTCTGTATAGCTGGGGCTAGGTGATATGGCCGAAATTATTATTATGAAATACATTTTCCAGTTTCAGGATATTGCAAATGTGTGCAAAATCACATCCTCATTCATCAAACTTATGTCTAAAGCAATTAACTGAGTTACATGTGTGAAACAAAAATGTGGATATTTTGGAAAGTACACTTACTCAACAATAAGTAGGTGAGGTCAGTAATAAAATGGACCTAGGAGGCGATTAAGCTAGCTTAGCATAAAGACTGGAAGCAGAAGGAAACAGCTGGCCTAGCTAAAAAATACACTTCCCAGCAGCCCATTAACATTTTTTATCTTGTTTATTTAATCAGTACACAAACAGGAATTTGTGAGCTTTAAAGGTGCTGGTACACAGATTTTTCACTTGTTTACAGAGCCAGGCTAGCCGTTTCCTCTGTTTATGCTGAGCTAAGCTAATCATATTTAATGCTTTGACAGGACAGCGGTTTCTTTTCATGTTACTCATGCCAAGAAACTAAATAAGCGTACCTCTAAAAATGTCTATTTCTTTAATAATTCATGTATGCAAATGTTGCCCACAATCATTCATTTGTACAACAAACATTTACAGAAAGAGAAAATGATAGGCTTATATCATCACAATAAGATTGCTCTAAGGGTCTAAAAATTATAATATTGAGTTATCACTGCTTGCTATGTATAAGCTATGTATATAAGAAAATGAGCTACATTGGTACTTTTGAATGCACATTACAGAAAGAAATGGGTTTGTACCTTCATTTTTGCAAGATATTATCTTGCATCATTTTAGCAACATGATCATTGTGTTATTATGATTAAATATTCTGACAAAAGCAACACTTTCCATTTGTTGTGTTGTAAGAGCTCCCACAATTTCAGCATCAGTCTGAACTCATTTCTTGGCTCTAACTGCATCTCTTCCAGGAGAGGACTGTAACGATCAGGAGGCAGACAATTGGAGGGTTTGGCCTGAGCATCAAGGTAATTTAGATCCCAACAGATAAGGCTGCTCCTCCCAGCGTCTTTAAATTAAGTCCGAACAAGTGTTATTGATCATTTTCTTGTCAAAGTGTTATAACAGCGTTCGCTAGGGATTCACAGAAATTGGGTTGCTTTCAAGTGTCTTTGTCTTGTTCTGTGTTTGTACCTTTGTAATTGAATTTAATTTGTCTCCTCAGGGCGGAGCAGAGCATAAAATCCCTGTTGTAATATCAAAAATATCAAAAGAACAAAAAGGTATACAGTTGTTTTTGCAACTCCTCCCCTTTTTACTCCCCTAGTTTGTTTTTACTTATGTGATTTTTTTGTTTCCAGCTGAACTTTCTGGGCTGCTTTTTATCGGAGACGGCATCCTTCAGGTAAAATGCCAAAACTCACATTAATGCCAGTTTACACATCTCATTCTTCTCTAAAATAACACACACACTGTATCTTTAATCATTCATGTGCCACAGAATAATTATGCATCCCTATAGGCAAATGTCACATCCCAAGTCTTTAATTTGTTAAAAAAAACTATCTCCCACATCTCATCCCTTTCAGCTCAAATGATACAGAGGAAACATTTACAAGCTGGCCAAAGATGTTCTGTATTCATGGCAACTGTGGATGTGACTCTCTTGTTTACAGTTTTCAGCACAGATGCCATAACAGTTATTGTGCCTGCCTCATTAATCATTTCAAAGATAGAGCACCAGTGATAGGATGCCAGCAGTTTTATTTAGGGTAACTCTGTTACTTTTGTTTCTAGATAAATGGAATAAACGTTAGAAGTTATCGCCACGAGGAAGTGGTAAGCTGTCAACTCATATCTCATATTTCCTTATACTCCAACAGCTCTTTCAACAGCTTATCTTGTGTCACTTTATGATTTGTATCTTTTTGACATGTAAAGCCAGTTGTTTCAGTTTCATCCTTTTCAAATGTAACAGCAAGACATATGTGTGTAAGGAGCATAACCTCTGCGTCTGTGTAAAACTCCTATGTTGGCTTTCCATTCATAGTTAGATATAAGCACACCATGTTTCATCACAGCAAGCAGCCAGCAGAAAACCTCACAGTTTACAGCTCCTGCAATAAAAATAAAATCTCACATTTTTTTACCTCCCAGGTCCAGGTTTTGAGAAATGCTGGTGAAGAAGTGACTCTTACAGTCTCCTTCCTAAAGAAGACTCCAGCCTTTTTGAAACTGCCCCTGTGTGAGGACTGCACATGTAAGAAACCTCTCTCACACACTCTTAAAATGAAGTTTATAATCACCATAACTGCAGTGCAAAAATAATCAACTAAATCTATTTATAGTTAGTGTTATTTTCTGTCAAGGACTGGTTGTCCTGGTGACAACAAATGCGAGCCTGAAGAGCCACTTTGAGAAAATTAAAAAACAGAAATTCAATTGCTTAACTTTTTGGACTTGCTCATCTTGATAAGCACCAAATTAAAAAAACCTTCTTGCTAAAGAGAAGGGAGAAAAAGAGGAAAGGACATATATAAAGCTTCACAAACGATGCTAAAGACTGAACTGAGAGAATTGGCATTGCTCATTGTGGGCAACTGATAGCTTTTGCATGGGAAAGCTTTAGTGCGTCATCAGACATGAAAGCTTTTATAAAATCCTTTTTATACGCGTATATAGGCCAGGTTGACTGGCCATCCAGCCAGTCAACTGAATACAAATTGACACAGAACAGGAGCCTACAGTGGAGGAGAACAAAGTAACACACTTTTGTTGTGATTCACTGCAGGAAACCTTGAAATACATGTGGGTGTTGCTCTGAGTTTGGAGGGTTTATTGGCTTTTTTTTGCATGTCCCTGCTGTACTTTCAGGCATCCCCAGCGACCAGAGTAGTGGGACATCCTCTCCTCTGTGTGATAGCGGCTTGCACTTGAACTACCATCCTAACAACACGGTACTTTTTTCATTAGCCTCTTCTTTGACTGACTGATTCCCTACCTTTCCCTTTGCAAGTATGCGGCAGCATTCCCAGTGCCAGAAAGTTGTTTCCATGCAACCGTCGCTGCTCGCTGATAACCGGGATGCTCTATCTTTATCTTTTGAGGAGGCTGAATCAGCTTTCTTGCGCTCGCTCGGCCTGCCTGTGCACCTGCAGCAACAACAGCAGCAGCAGCGGCAGGACTGAAGCTCTTGACATGCCAACTGTTTGAAATGTGCGAGGTGGGAAACGACAAGCTGTTCTAAATTGCGTTTCACACTTCTGCAGGACACGCTGTCCTGCTCGTCCTGGCCCACGTCCCCGGGGCTTCGCTGGGAGAAGAGATGGGTAGATCTGCGCCTTATTCCACTGCTCCACTCACGCCTGTCGCAGTACATCCCGGGCTCTGACGTCTGCAGGTGAGCTGCGGAACTTCATCTTGAAGGGTCAGAGCTGGTATCTCCCTGTAAAGCTCTACAGGACAGTAGTGCTATGATCTCTTTCTTCTTAAATGCTTCAGGGTTTTCAACGCCATCCTTCATTTGTAAAAGTCACATTTTTTAAGCTATTTAGTCTATGCCTTTAAACACAAATAAGTAAAACAGTTTTGTGCATCTGTTTTAGGACACACCTACTAAATAGTGGATGCTTTGCGTGATAAACCGTTAAGCTGTCAATAAACACATTTCCATATTGCTACATTGGAAAATAACATAATGCAAGTAACTTTCCAGTCTTTGCGAGTTATTTATCATTCCCTACTGATATCTATTGAAACTAATGGCTTCCTTGAGCGTAGTAAATCAATCACAAGTGTTATGGTCTGTATGTAATTTGTAGTTCATAGGCTGAAAAAATGGAAAAGCATCCCATGATCTTTTGTTTTTTTCTCACTTCTTTCAGGAAAAATGCTTTCCAGGTCATAGCCGTGGATGGAGTTTGCAGTGGGGTTGTACAGTTTCCCACAGCGGAAGACTGCTTGGAGTGGCTTCAGGCAATAGCGAACAACATTTCCAGTCTCACCAAGCACAATGTGAGCATGAAACAATAACACCTGTTAGCTTTGCTGCCTGTCGCTGTCCCCCTGTATAAACCAATAAGAAGCTGGGTTGGGGGTTAATGCAACAGGATTTCAATTTGTGTATTGTCTAACAGTACCTTTGAAAATGAAATGTCACGGCATTAGGTAGACACATACTGATGTCTTGTTGCTCGATGAGTAAAGTATACACTTATTTCTAAGAGCCTCAGGACAAAATAACAGCAATTGCATTGCACTACTGTAATATATATAATTCACTATAACACATTATACAATGATAGCAAGAGGCAGCAAGAAACCAAGAAATAACAATGCTGTATTCTTATTGTGAGCATGTTTCTGTGTTTCCAGATGGGTGATGATGCTCATCAGGGAAGTCAAATACAAACACTGCTAACAGGCTCCATCACGTGTGGTGGATCATGCAAAACCTGACAGAAAGTGTCCCGTTTTGACACATATATCAACATATTTAGGTGACATTTCTAGAGAGCCTTTAAAGCCATATCTAGACAGAAGTATTGGCTCTTCACATGACATGAATACGACATGGAGGAAACAGCAGTGAAAAACAGGGGTTTGTAATTATCATGTGTCCACTGGTGTGTGTGTGTGTGTGTGTGTGTGTGTGTGTGTGTGTGTGAGAAAGAGAAAGAGTGAGAGAAGGGGGGGGGGTAATCTCTGGGGAATAATGGAGCCCTGGTTAATTGGAGTGAACTAAGTGAGGGACTAAACATAACACTGATCACTCACTGCCAGAATGGCCTCAATAATCGAGAGTATATTTCTCACTCTGGCCTTGGCATTTTGTGTGAGTGAGCTAGTAACCTATATGGAATCAGGGACTAAATTCTAACATGTTTTTTAAAAATACTTTGTGTTTAATTGTGTTTATGTGTTTTCTGTTTTTATTTCAGCACTGCACAAACAATTGTACTTTAGGGGCAAATAAAGCGGTTTATTTATTGATTTATCAGGCTGAGGATCAGCCAAAAGCCCCACAAAGACCTTAAAAACAATAAAGCTAGAGAATGTATATAAGGGGTTGTGTAATCAAAGTTCCATCTGTTTTTTAAAACTCAAAATAAATAGTAATAGATAGAACTTTCAGTCAAAATCCATGGGCTCTACTTATTAAACAGGAAACCTTGCAAATGAGATGTACAAGTTGACAAAAAATAGCACAAACACCTAAAAATATATGAACATCAAGGACCTCATGAAGAGTAGGTTCAACCTTTGCTTGCAGAGCTTCTTCAGTATTTCTTGGAAAACTGAAACACAATTGAACTGAGCTGTTTGTAATCAGATATTGCACCATTCGTAATGAATAACGCCTCCAGTTCTGTGAGTGATGATGGAAGACGGAATCCACTCTGCTATCTACAATATAAATGGTGTGTGTGTGTGTGTGTGTATGTGTGTATGTATGTATGTATGTATGTATGTATGTATGTATGTATGTGTATATATATATATATATATATATAAGAGAGAGAGAGAGAGAGAGAGAGATAGATATATAGATGTAGATATGATAAAACAGCATTGGAGTTAACTGCCGTGGAGTATGATGTTATAAATGCTAGTATAAGCAATGAAAAAAGCAATGAACAGAGTACAGTGCTGTACTCTGGAATAAAACACAATGTTTCTATGAAATGCTGTGGATTAGAAATATAAAATCTCTCAAAACAGAAATACCACAGTCAAATACCAGCAGCTAATTCTACTTAAGTACCTCACTTATAAAATAAGTGTTCCTAGTTAATTTAGGTAGATTTTGAAATTTCTCCTGTATATATTTTTGGAGAGAGTAAGAGATTTATGATTTGTTGTATAACTTGAGGAACTGGAGCCCCACAGCCTTTTTCCTGATTTGTGTCAGAGGTGCATTAGAACTGCAGTCACTGTGACTGGCCACAACAACCCACAGCTGAATCTGAACAAACCCGCTGTCACTGGTCCCATATATCCAAACCCAGCTCACATTTTGACAGTTATCTTGCTTGTTTCCTTTCCGTCCCCTCCACTGAAAAAAAAGCACATCTTGTTTCCTCCCTCAGCAGAAACTTTAGAAACATTTCAAAACATGCAGTTCTTCTCACGTCTGTAGAAGGACGGGATCAAGTCTGGATGGCTTAATTTGGCGTTCTGCTGCTAAGAAAGAGTTATATTGATAGTATAGTGTGAATTAGGAGCGAGTGATACCTGTGATGTGTGCAGAATGTTTTAATTTAAAGCCTGACTGCTCTCTCAGTAGTTTCCCCCGCTTTTATTATCACAGACAGAATGGATTTTTTTTAATGGATTTTTTTAGAAGAGCCTCAGGTCCTTGTGGAAATGACTCTATCTATCTCATTTTGTAATTTGCATGCATTGAATAAATGAAGTAGCTCTAACACTGTTCCTTCAGTGCTGTGGTTAACATGTTAGCGTGGATTCTGTGATTCATAGTTTATTTGTTCTTAGATGGATTGTCACTGATTAAGGGTCCGTACAGGGGCCCACGACTATTTTGAATTCTACCAGTAATTAGTGTCTGACTGTTAGCAGGAGATATTTTAACGAGTTATTGATGTTCCTGTTCAATTTAACAGGTGAAGAAGATTAACCGAAATTTTCCAGTTAACCAGCAGGTAAGATGTTTCTGCACGCAGCAGCTGAGCGCCCGCTGCTTGTTTGGATTTTCTTCTTGCTTTGACTGACTTTAATTTGGGTATTTTATCCTTATCTTAAAAGTCTAGAAGTAAATCTAACCAGGTCAGTCAGTCAGAGTAAGGACGCAGCTCCGTCTTGCCAGCTATTGCAACGCAAGGAGAGTGTTTGCATCATTAAAGTCCAGCCACTGAGAAATGATCAGAAAGCAACTTAAGTGCCTTCAGTCAGTCGACCCACAGCGTTATCTTTAAATCTACACATGGGGAGTAAGTGCGACGGTGGGGTTCCTTTTTTGTTACTTATTTTTTGTGGTTCCTGCCTCACAAAAAAACACCACATGAATTCACTTGACAATTCATTCAAGAAATTAAATAGCATGAGACACGACTGCTTGTCCCGAATCTTTCACTGGCTTGTTTTGCCATCCATCAAAACACTCCCAAAAGAAAAAAATGCAAGCAAACATTTTACTTGTGTTGCAATCACTCTGACTTTAATGAGTACTGATGGTGAGATACACTTTATGTCTAAAATCATGTCTCAGAATATTTGCAGTAGACACTTTGTCTTCTTTCTCTATGTCTCCCTGTTGGTCTGACCTCTTTTTTTCCCCTCCTGAATACTTTTTGAATTTCATACCTTTTGGCATACCTTCATGTAGTGGTCTGCAATATGACGATACATACTGTTGATATCATATAGGCTACATCCAAAGGACCTCAATTTGTATTAAAGCATTGTGGCGTGACATTTTTAAATGATTTTTGAATTATTGTGATAATGTTCCTTGATTTCAGGTATTTAATCTGCTGGATAAACCAAGAACAGGCATAACTGTAGGGTTAATCTTTAAAGCCCCAAAGAACTTGGTCCAAATCGCAAGTATTTCTCAATAAAATGTAATAATCATGACTAAATAAGCAACAATCTCCAAAAAACATCCCTAGGTACTATTTAATAAAGGTTTAATACTATTAATACTATGCTGGTGGGGTTTGATCAAATGTGATTGACCTTGCAAAGTCAGCAAGCAACCCCACAACTGCCATCACTTTTTCTAACTGCACATAAACACATTGGATGGAAGGATACAATATACATAGTCTATTTCCAAAAAATTTTTTATTACCAGTAAATTAATTACAAAACATTTAGTTTTTCTTTTTACTTGAGATATAGATCTGGTGGCCCAATATGAAAACTGTTATAACTTTGGCAGAAAATGTTGTGTTTAGTGATACCCCGTCCTGATGCTCATAGTAAGAAACTGATTGAGAGATACAATTTCTCAGTTGATTTTTTGAGAAACCTTACGACATTGTAAAATAAAGTAGGGGTTGACAATGTGGACAAAACGAAATGTACATTTTCATTTTTTCCACATCGTCCACCCCTACTTTTTCTAGGATCCTCATTATTACATGCCACATCCCTCATGTCCATATTTGTATGTTACTTTTTCACTGTTTGATAGATTATCTACATGGGCTGGGTTGATGAGAAAGAGCAGGACTCCGTTCAGGACCGAATGTATTCACCAAAGTTCCTCGCTTTGAGGGGTTCCTCCCTCTTCAAGTTTTCAGCACCTCCTGTAAGTTTTCACGTGGTCCTTATAACAACTTTTTAAACCACCAAACTTCTGTGTTTGAACTGATGTCATTCAACTCCACAGGAGATTTTTCATATGATGTTAATGTATTGTTGAGAGAGAAAGTGCTTTCCTGTTAGGAAAAAAAGGAAGCAGCTCACTCATAATAATTTGTGCTGTATTGATCTTCCTCTTGATTGATGAGGATCATTAAATCTGTTTACATTCTGCTAGCCACTTAAGTGATTATGACAAGAGGGATAAGCTGTCGATGGTACTGGAGATGGGAAAAGATTGATAGATAACTGAAATTGCCCGCTCAACTTGAATATGCTGATATAAATGGAATATGCTAATGTGAGTGGATGGTGGAATATAGGAGCCTGTGTATTCAGACGATGTGACAAGCTTCTTCATTACTTACTTAGTTACTTACCCCTCAAGTGACAATATGACTGTTTTGAATTCAACAACCGTTCATCTATAACTGACCATTTAAAACTCCCCCCTGAACAGTTATTGTCCAATCATAGCTTAGCTACCATAACTAGAAATGGCAGGCCTGTCCACCTTTGGATTTTTCCACATGCTGAAGCTGTGTGCATGGGGCTGTAGCAAGAGCAATATTATTTAATAATATAAAGAGTATGGAGGATGGTGTCTTTTTATTGATTTCCAAAATCAAAAACACAAGAGCCAAGTTGTGAAGGCTAGCTTCCAGCCTGCGTTAGAAGTAAAATAGCTTTCCTTCCAAAGGAAAGGTTACATGTCTTTAGCTAACTTATTATGGGATTAGGCTACAGGTTTACAAAAATACCAAGTCCTTGTGTGGCAGCCAAGGTGCCAGTATAGGCTATCATAGTTAGGGTTATAAAAGCAGCTCTGTCCTGCTCTCTATTTGGTTTGGGGAAGTTTACACTCCAGCAACTCCAGCCAAACTTGGGTTAGATATTCATTTGCCAACCACAGTGCTCATTCCTCATCTCCAAATCCTTTTTTCTTAAAAGCATGTTGCTCATTGAAGTTGTTTTTCTATAGCAAGCATCCACACCATCTAAGCCTTATGTTAGAATAAATAACATTTTTATTGTATTGTATAGTATTTTTAATACTAGGACTATAACTCTACCCTGCAACACACAATCAGTTTCTAGTGTCATAGCTATGTAGATCTCTCAGATTTCTTTCTTACGCTAGATAACTACAGCTGGTAACAGCTGCCAGTTGACATTTTAGCTGACAAATTTCAGGTTGTAAATCTGCCAGTGTTATGACTGTAAACATGGACAGCTTGACTGGCATAGCAACAGTAACTAAGATTGGTGGTGGATTGAACAAACAGTCAATTGTAATTTTATTTTATAGTATTTCCAAATGAGTCGACCGTACAAACACATGCAGCAGATTTACTTTTAGGGAAAGTTCTTCTGCTTTCTTTCCCATTAATAGTTTAATCAAACAAAATGGTGCCATTTTTCAGGTGACAACATGGGACTGGACCAGAGCAGAGAAAAGCTTTACTGTGTATGAGATAATGTGCAAGATTTTAAAGGTAAGGCAGTCTTTTCTATTTAATTTCCTCAACATTTAGACGCAAAATAAAAGGAGAAAATTGAGGAATGCACTCATATAACTCACTGATTTATTTGCATGTGTTCCTCTTCAGTCCCATAGAGACACTCGGGGCTCAGATTGTATTGTTTCTCTCTGCAGGTTCGAGGTCATTGAATTTGATTGTGAGAATTTTTCTGCAATTCATCATCTCAAAAGTCATTATGGGAAATTGAATTCATATAGATTCACATATTAAATCAGATATAAGTTGACCTACACTGCCATACCTATTACACTGTGTCACTTGGGTTACATAAAGCAATAAAATGATACATTACTGTAAAAGATTGTGTGGTTCAGCTTGCATATACTGTATATGCATTACCTTCAGGATATAGACCAAAAGACTTCAAGTGCTCTGTGTGCTGTCTTTACTCTGTTGTCAGAGTAACTTCACCTCCCTTTAGCTTCAGGAAACTGCATTGCTGTTGCTTTGTCTTATCTCCACGTCACTCTGTACCTGATCAGCATGGCAGCCGTACTGTCTTATCTTAGGATAATGACCTTCTGGACAAGAGGAAGCATTGCTTCAGCGTCCAGACGGAGAGCGGGGAGGACATGTTCTTCAGCGTGGAACTGGAGTGCGAGCTGCTGATCTGGGAAAAGGCTTTTCAGATGGCTACTTTCCTGGAGGTGGAGAGGATACAGGTCCGCACCTGAACAGTAGGCAACGTGCAGGGCATTGTGATGATTTTAATCTAGCACATGGTTCCAGCTCAGTTGGTTTAGTACAAAGATTGATAATGCTCATATGACATTTTCAGCAGAGCAAAAACAGCTTTTGTGTCCTTGTGTAGCCCTTGTGGGTAACATCTTGTTCTCCTATTCTGTAGTGTAAAACATATGCCTGTATCATGGAGAGCCACCTTATGGGACTAACAGTTGACTTCAGCATGGGCTTTGTGTGCTTTGATGCAGCTTCAAAGGTGAGTGTGGGACAGTCTGTTATGATCAATAAAAATATGCAAAAGAGATCCTTTCAGTGGGAGATTTCAGACAACTGTATTGTACACCGTGAGATGAAACTAATCACGATGCCAAAGCCCTCCCCCCTTTCTTTTTTCTAGAGCTGCTAACTTATTCTGCACTGTGTGCATTTTGGGAGCATGAGCACATTTGTTTTGACGGCTGGTTCCCCCCAGCTCAAACCTCTCACTCCTGCCTACAGTTCATTTTGGCCTTTCCCCAAGTCTAAGAGCCATGCAGACTACTCCACTGGTGCATATTATGTGGATGAGCAGGACACAAGCACTGCCATATTGTTCTCTAAGATTTTGGCCCTAATTCCTGCAATCTGAAGCAACAATGTCCCCCAAGGATGCTAAAAATGTTGCCAGCGTATTGTTTACAGAGAGAAATGCACAAAACACAATCCATATGTACACTGCAATCACAGACAATACACTGGGTGGGATTTCTCTGTAATTAAAAGCTGCTATTGGCAAATTTCAAAAACCATGTTAGAATTAGTTTCAATCAGAAACAGCACAAATATAACTCTTACAGCTCAACTGTTCAACAAGTTGAGCTGTAATCTGCTGGCTCAGGATCCAGTGAGATGTTCCACCATGGCTCTAGTGTTTTGGTTTTTTTTTTTTTTTATCAAAAGCAGCATTTAAAAAAAAAACTTAATTGGAACATATCCAGTAGAACAAGGATGACAGTACCAAGACATATATTGAACCTGCCAGCTGGCTGAGCCCTTTCTGCATGGAGTTTGCATGTTCTTGCCATGCCTATGGTTTCCTCCGACAGTCCAAAGACATGTGGATAATGGTTAACTGGTCACTGAATTGCTGTAGGTGTAGATTGGTGACCTGTCCAAGACCCTGTAGCACCAGCTGTATGTATGTTCAAATTTAGCCTAGTTGTAACGTAATTATTACTAACTTAAGTTAAATAAAAACATAGTTTTTATTAAAAATAATTACATGCCATTTTGCAACACAGTAATCCAGTACAGAATTTATTGATTTTATGATAATGCCAGCCAGAAAGTGCTGGCATGAGCCACTTGGCATCGTATGTGCATGGTAACAAAGATGCTGGAACTAAGTCGTTTATTGTTGATCGGCCACTTGCCTTACTTACTGACTTTACATCAAAACTAGTTAGATTGTGACCCAAGTAATTGTGGTGCAACCCATTTTAGTAGCTGATTTAGTTACAAACTAACTAGTAGTTACTAAGCCTCTATTGTTGACTTTAGGCTCCAGCTTACCTGCAACCCTGCTCAGTTTAAATGGGTATAGATATAATGTGGAAATGGATAAAGATGTAGAATATGTAAAGCACAATATATTTATATATCAAATGATGGTTTTACACAGAGCAAGCGAGCCACTTTGAAGAGACTAGGGGCTCTGACACCTCTGAGACTTTAGAGCGAAATGTTAAATAATAGGCTAAAAAGGAAGGTCCTTTGTGATTCTTATATGCTAGCACGAGTGAATGGCAGTCATCCCATGCTGTAAACTGCACTATTGCAATGGTGTAAGAAGTATTCTGATCCTCTACTCAAGTGAAAGTGGCAATACTACAGTAGAAAAGGACTCTATGTACTTCAACTAAAGCTTCAATTTTGGTTGAGGGCTATTTGTCTTAATCAAAATCAAACCTTGAATCGGATTTGATATCAAAAGGCCACTCATGCACTGTAGTACTGTAGTGTACACAATCAAAATAATCCATTGTCCATTCAGATATTTTGACATTTTGCAAACAAAGAACAAACAAACCACGACTCCAGCTGCTTTTTGCTCAGCTAAAACACCACAGGCCCACCCAGGTGCATGTTGGGTAATTTAATCTATAACAATGTGTCAATAGGTTTTAAAAAGTCATTATAATTGTTCATTTGTGTGAAAATACTAATCTGTAAAGGAACATAATATAAAATGTAGTGGGCTACAATATTTCCTTGTAAAAAGTAATAAAGTAGACATATAAGATAGCATGGCTCCTAATGTAGTTATTTACATGCCACCGCTGCATTATAGCACAACAATAAGGTAACTTTGACAAAAATAAAACTGAGCATTGCAGACGCTGAGTCTCATGAGAATGTTACCTAACGAGGAAACAGAATTAACACAGAATGTTTTCCATGTAGGTCACAATACAGATATAATATTAAGTGCTTGTGATTGACATGAGGGAGCTGGTGATATCATCTCCTCTGTCACGGTGAGCAGAGTCAGATTGGCTTTTAGAGGAAAGTTGGAAAGGTGACTCTCTGCCCGTTACACTCATGAATATCTGCTCTGATTTAAGAAGAATCCAAGTTAAAACATGTCACAGTGAGATTTCTTGTGGGTGACATGTTAAACATTATTTCTCATGCCATAATTAATCCGAGTGGTGTTACAGTAATTATTACAGCGGCAGGAACAGTAAGCACAGCATTGCAGTATATGTACTGATACATATTCATGTGAAAAGCGTGGCCAGCTGTCTACCTGAGGAGTCTGTCTGGAAACTGACTGTTGTCTGGCTCACTGTGCAGCTTTTGTTTATTCAGTTCAACACTAATTGAATCACTGAAGCTCTGCTATTTCAGGTGAAATTGCTGTGGCTTGTTAAATTTCCCAATGGCAAAAATAACAAGTTTATATCTCACAACGACTGGTATCTGGTTGATCTGCTGACGTGTCCCATTTCTCACCAGATCCATGTGGATTTTAACATGAATTATTCAGGAAATAGTGACGAAGAAGGAATTCACAAATTAGATTGCAGTAAATAAAGATTTCTATTTGTATTTTAGTGGTTTAAAGTTTAAATTTAGATTCATATAATCTGGCATTTCTACATTTCAGGTAGTACTGTGGAGATACAAGTTCTCCCAACTAAAAGGATCATCTGATGATGGAAAAAGCAAGATCAAGTTCTTGTTCCAAAATCAGGACTCCAAATCTATTGAAGCAAAGGTAATTCACTTTGAAAGATATGTTTTGTTGTATGTCAAGGAAAAAGGTTATTCAACAAGAATTTCAAAGCAACATGGTAATAAATGATATATTTTTTTTTCTCTCTCTTTCAGGAGCTGGAGTTCTCAAACCTCTTTGCGGTGCTTCACTGTATTCATGCTTTTTTTGCTGCCAAAGTTGCTTGCCTGGACCCGATGTTTGTGGAGAGCCAAGGCAACGCGACTACCACTGGGTTTCCCTCTCTTTCCAGTATCTCATGTAATTCACAGACACCGAAACTCAAATATGCCACTTGACAGGCACTGCCCTCCCCAGACCCCATCTAGAAGGACTCTGCACTTTGTAAAATGGTGGCCAGGACAACTTGAAAATGCTCGAATTATGGCATTATGGAGGGCAGCTCTATACAGTGATTAAATAAAAGTCCTCCTTGGGAGTGATATACTTGATACCTTGGAAGACCATTCGGGGGGATTTCTGGAATAACTGTGGACCTAAACATGAACCTCTACTTTCAGAAACATCCCAAAAAGACTACATGGACACAAAATGTGTGAATTAAAAAATGTTTTTCAGTGAATGTGTTCTTCTTTTGTTCCTCAGACATGCTTATAATCAACACATCACAAAGAAAAATGCAGTGCTTTTCCCCCAAGGTTCTAATTTTATTCAAGATTTGAAGAGTTAAATCAAAACAGATTTTTAGTCTTTTTGTTCCACATCAGACAGTACATCACTTGAATTTCTGCACTGGATATTATGATAATATGATAGTATGAAGACGCTTTCTATTTTATGTATTATTATTTACCTACATTTATACTTCAATTAGTAGTTTTAATTAGATTTTCCACTGGAGTGTGTTAGATTCTGACCAAAAGCTAAATGGCAAAATCAATTTGATTCTGAATCTAAATTTTGACTAAACTTAATTACACAGACGTTTGCTGGCAGCATTGCTGGGTGAAAGGACTCCTTTAGATGGGTTTGTGTATGGATATACTAAATAACCTCATTTATTTCTCTCTGTATATGACACAGACCCACAGGTTGAGGTCAGAATATAACTATTTCCTGGATAAGTGTATCCATTAAACGCTGTATGAAAGTGTAGTTTTTATTGTATGAATGAAGAATGACACCAATAATAAACAGTTTCACCATCCACACAACCTTAATCTGACAATACCACTCTAAACATGATTAGAAACACTTCATCATAGGATTTTGTTTTCTCCAAAAGTTGATTCTGTAAATAAACACTGATATTCAAATGAACTCAAAGAATTATGAATTATCGCAATTACTTGAGAGATTACTAGTAGGGATTACAGCATTTATTAATTTGATGTGCACCAGAGACAACTAGATAGATAGCGCATAGCCTTGTGCTCTTTGCTCTATGGACCAATTCAGAAGAAAAAAATCAGCTACGGTGTATTTTTGGAATATTTTTGACTTCAACTTGTAAATATGATTTTAAAAAAAACCCCATTTCATTGACAATGAGAAAACACACCGCGAGGACAATAAAATTATGTAGCGTCATGGCCTCCAAAAGGTTTTGAGGATACCCCTTTAAACTTCATTCTATATTAAACTGTTTATAAATGCAGCAGAGGGACAACTAAACTATCATATTCAAAAAGAGTTCAGGTCAATTAGCGCAATTAGTCATGCTCTTACCTTCCATTTACAAAGTAGAAGAGGCCCATGGGTAAGTAAACTCTAGAGGATAGCAAATTAAATGGGGTCAGTAAAGTGCTTGGTACTGTGCGGGCTTGTTAAGCTGACATGAGTGTCTGAGGGAGAGTAATGGTGGTGCAGTCTATGCAAAGAAAGTGACTGATGCTTTTGTGCTTTAAAATGATCTTGGTTGCATACCCTTATAACAGGATGTAGAGAGTGAGGTTTATTTTGTTTTGTTTTTGCAGATGTTTTATTAACAAATATGCTGTGTAATAAATTAATAAATAAGACATTTTATAACATGGCTCACTTGTGGTTAGTTTTATTTTTCATGTGTGGGTATTCCACCGATTTTACATATGAAGTTCAGTGTACTGTCATGAAGAGTAATTCACATTTTAGATGTTATTAAAATATATTAAAGTGTGTGAAAATGTCCTCTGATTGCACTAAAAACTGTGCTCTGCTTTCTTACTTACATGGTGCTATTTTGTACATACTGATTTTGCATTTGTTGTATAAATGATTCGTAAGTATACAGCTTAAAATATACTTGACTACCCTTAAGGAACTAGTTTGACATTTTGAGAAATAAGCCTGTTCCCTTTCTTTCTCAGACCGACTGATACCACTGTCACATTTGAGATTGGTATCGATCTTCTCATCTAACTCTCGCCAAGAAAGTGAACAAGCGCATTTCCCCAAGTATCGACGTGTAAGCAGTACAACTTCAAATATACTTGACTACACTTCAGAGCACTTGACTGTGCTATTTTGAGACACAATTACATAATAATTAAGTCTACTTAAATACACTTACTTTTTGTACTCAAAATAGACAAGAAATAAACCACTCGATATTTACATATTTAAATTATATTAAACATATCTTTTTATATTAACTGTGTATTAATAGTCCAAAAGATATACAGTATATAAGACATCTGGTGCAGCCATAATAAAGACAATGCTGAGTTTGAATAATTAGATATGCAAAGAATATATATGGCGATTTTAAAGACTTTGGAACAAGATGATTTGAGCAACCTTAAAGCTGCATAAGGGGAAATTAAAGGGGAAAACTGTATGTTAAGTAAATTTTATAGGGATATTGTACTATAGATGTGTAACGCACACTCTTGGGTTTGATGTTCAGATAACAGCGTGTTTACTTATGTATGGCTGTTTCACTCTGCACCAAGCATGTAGATGTAACAGTAGGTTATTTGTTCATTGCTCTACCACAGCCTGCCACTAAATCTTGTAAATCTTCTTATAGCTGGATCAACACAAGCTTTAAGTTCAGTGAATTCCTAATCTGAAAGAGTAGCTTTACAATTTCATATTCTATTAATAGAAATATGTAGCGTCATAGCCTCCAACCAACAGCTTCTGTTTCCTTCAAAACATACATCTTGCACCCATGTTCCCTCTTGTTGCTCCTGCAGGCAAAGATCATAGGGATTTGTCAGACATCCAGTATATTTTAACCACATTTGTAATACTTACAGTTTGGGGTTTTATGTGCACATAAGGTCCTGTTTAAAAGTTATCTGTTGTGTCTGGTTATCGGATGAGCAAGTTTACTACATGAGCTGTGATTGAGGTTTATTTGTTCATTACTCTCAGTCATTAAATATTTAATTGATCAGCACACACTTTGTAACAGCCAAGGCAGCATGTGCATCATCCATAAATGTCAGAGAAGCCAAAGATGAAACAGTAGAAGCAATCTCTCTCTCTCTGTTATCAATTCAAAGCAGCGGTGACAAAAACAACAAAAGGTCATCACAAGCTCACCCAGGATGCCAGAGTGGCACTTTTACGACTGTTTTTCAAAATTCATTGTCATTTGACTCCTTGACCACGTCGGACATACTTAGGGGAACCAAATAAGATAATAAAAAGAGCAGTTACAATGATTAGAAGAGGCATAACGTGATTGTGACCTTTATTTTTGTGCCAAACACTTACGGAAAAACAACACATTTTCAAAATGAACTGCACACACTATGAGAAATCAACCTAGGCCTGATAAACAGCAACAGAACTGTTTTTTTTTATCTCTTGACAAATGAACTTAATATAAAAGCACAGAATTGGTTATGACTTGGTGATCCCCGGGTGCCATTTTTGTATAGTCTACTCTCGTCCACATTAAATGTAATCACAGCAGTCCCATTAACTTTGGTGCAAGGCGTGACCTGAGAGTCGAGGTTGTAGGTCCCCTGCTTTCAATACTTAATGTGCTCTCTGATTAGCAATTACATTTTAGATAATGGTATATAAACTGTTGCATGCCTGTAATTGGTCATGTGGAATTTAATGGATACTACGCAAATCAAATGGGACTATGTTGTCATTGGTAATTATAAGATGAGAATTTATTCCATTATTGCTTACTTGCAAAGCTTTCCGATGAATGTATAAAACAAAAAAATAACCTTACGGAAAATAAATGTTACCTCTTCACACACACAAACTACTAATAGAATAATCACCCCCTTTTTCAAACTAAATATTTTTCATTACACCAGAACAAAATGAAGACCTATATCACTAATATATCTTATCTATTTAACAGACAGCAGTGGAGATTTGATCTACAGAGTTCCCAGTGTCAAGATACAGTACAGCAAGAGGGCGCTACAACAAATCAAATGCAAATTAAACTGTATGCAGAATAATATAACAACAGATATATATCACTTTTATATTGAATAGAATTATTATCAACAACATTCAACTCAGCTTTTGGAATACTAAATTATGCATTCAAAGTAAGATGAACGAAATTTCCAAGTCTGTGACCATAAAGTAAAAAGTGTGACATCTATCAGTGATGCGTGGTTTCTTTTTTCCACTGTGGAATGTTTTTTTGTTGTTTTTTTTGTTGTAGAAATACACCATGGTTTGGGTTAATTTACTGTGCCAGAAAGCTCACAGACATCCTAATGTGATGGGGTACATTGGCACTTAAAAGCCATCACTATCAGGTAAGTTCTGCAAGCAAATTGTACTTTGATTAAACAGCAGTTACATTACGAGAAGTCCAGTCCTCAATACAAATTAAGCCAAAAAAATGGCACCTCTTTTTTTATTTCTTTTTTTTTTTCCACTTGAGGACTGCAGAATAAGGTGCTTTGTTGGACAGTCCTACAGTCCAGGATACAAAAGGCTTCAAAATCCTCAGCAATTCTGATTTGCATTGTTGTGGATAAAAAACAAACTACTGTACAGAATTTTAGATTTGTCTCAAGGCCATCTAATTGATTAATATTATTTAAAAAAAAAAAAAAAATCTTTTGTCAAAACATTTCTGGACCTGATCACTTGGGACATCACCTCCAGTGACCACTCACAAGATGTGAAGCAAAGTCAGGAACACCCAACACATTTACGGTATATTCATGCATGTGCTCATTATTGACCAACAACTCCCCTTTACCAGTTCCCTCAAAAAGAAAAAAAAAAAAAGAGCTGAAAATGTGTACCACCACTGAACACCCGTCATCAGTTTTGTCATTATTTCAAACCTCTGATATGACTGATTAAACTAATATACTATTTCAACAACAATGGAAAGCAAACCATGGAGAGGAGGGCCTATAACACCTTATCATATCAAGTAGGGTGTCAGCTACTTATGAGAAAACACAAGTATGTAAGCACCCTGTAGAAAAAGTTACATTAAAAGGTGCCCTGTAGAAAATATTATGACCCAATCTAGTCTCTCAGTGATCTCTTGTAATAGGAAGGTACAAAACGCTTTGACCGTAAACAAAATGTCAAGAAGAGTAATGACGTAAGTGTCCCGTTCATGATTATGCAAGAACGTCTTACTCTTGAACTCAAAATGGGAGTATGTGGCTTTATTTGCCTTTCAGTGTCTTTAGCTCATTTCAGCATCATTAAATCACCAGATGCTGATAGTAAGTTAAAGCTTCTAAAAAAAGCCGCAATAAAAGTCTTCTTCTTAGCATGATCATATTTTAACAAATATAGTAAGAACTTTTTTTTTTTATACAATTTTTAATCTGCACACTTCTGCAGAAATCCTGACATTGTGATAAAATCTGAATCTCAAAACGGGTTTCTGAAACGATGTCCATTTAGTATACTTTTTACATTGTTTTTTCTTTGATATACAAAATCAAAAGAAAACGTCAACAAAAACTAACAACTTGTGACAATCATAACATTATTATCCAATATTATCTATGACGTCTCTTTCCGTTACAGTTTTGCCATCAAGATTTCATGGAAATAATGCTACATTTGTACTGAAAAGGGTGAAGAAAAGCATTTCAGCTCCACCCGTTAAGAGCGGATATCGAGTGAATCAGTCATTTCTCTCTGTAATACAGCAAGTATGCTTTCAGTGACTCGGGCAGCGGTAAAGCCATTATTTGGTCTCTCAACACGTTCACTTGCTTGAGGATTTCAATGTCGCCAATGTCTCTTTCTTCCTCCTCCTCCACTTCCTTGTGTTCTTCCTCGGGGTGCTCCTCCTCCTCACTCTCCACCATTTGGGGGATCAGCTGGTTGCCTACAAAAACGTAGGTGTTGATGCGTCGCCGCCGGCAGCGCCTGCGTTTGCGCTTCTGGGGAACTCTTTGCACCATCCCCTTCCCCTGGCTGTCCTCGTTGGCCAGGTTTCTGAGCGTGCGGCGTATGTAGATCCGAGACAGATCTTGAAGGCTGCGGACAGTCACCGGGGCTGAGGACAAAGAGAGATGACACAGTCCTTCAGGGCAATAATCCATACAGCTGCATCAGTTTTCCAACTAGGTCAGCGTAAGCAAGTGAGGCAATCAAAGAGAAAACTGCATCTCAGTATTTCAAGGAAAAGAAATAACTGGCTCTACTTAGTCGCTGCTAGGCGAGCTTCATGTGTCAAAGCAAATATTGCTGTAGGAAACGTCTCATTTCATCACTTTGAATGTACTGTTTGACTTTAAAATTGTGCCTGCTTTACACTTCAAGACCAGTTAAGCATTTCTTTTGTTTTGTTTTTTTGCTGAGGACAGAGGCTGGAGAACTTACGCAGCTGGACAGTGTCAGGCTTCTCTCCATCAGCTCTGCTCTGCTGGACCAAAGGGGCAAAGGACACCGCCAAGATGTTTTTGCTGTCCCATGTGCACTGGCCAGTCCTGGTTATCTGGGTCAGCTGCATAAAGAGACAAAACCTGAACTCACACTGAACACTTATAAAATATGAAATCCTGCGCAACAGTATGGAGCGACACAGTTTCTTCTGTTGGTGAACTTCCATTTTGGGTGTGTTTTTTTCATTGCTTATTGTGGATTTTTTGTGAATTTACCACCTGGATAGATATGATTCTGAAGGGGATGTGTCCCTCTGCTTCCTTCTGTACACCAGGAACTATTGCAACTATCCCTGTGTGTGTGTTTATTACAGAAATATAGTAAAAAATAGGCCCTCCTTTACATTAGCATATATGCTGCTATATCAAATAGGTGCATGATACATTAACTCCATTTCCACAATTGCTTTGTATTTGAACAGATTACTGCCAATGGGCTTAAAGAACAATCTAACAGACTTTAGCGACAAGTCTGAGCATCTACAAGACAGTGAAGCTGCTGTTATTTTCAAAGGCATTTTCAAATCCTTATCAAAGCACATGAACATTTATAAATCACATTGATATTTATTTCTTTTCTTCCTACAGAAAAAAATCGATTGTTTCTGGATAAAACAGAAATGTCAGTTTTTGACCTGGCAAAAATCATACAAAATAATAATAATTATTATAAGTTATTCTTAATCAGGTAGTCTCACTGAGATCAAGGTCTCATTTGCAACACTGCCCACAATGGCCTACTACTACCAGGAATAGTTACCATGGTAGAAACAGTATTTGAGATGCTGGAGCCATCAAAATTTTGTCCCTTTTGCTTAAAAATAACTTAAGCAATTATTCAATTAATTAAAAAAAGTAGCCAATTAACCAATTCCTTTTTTGACATATAATTTCAGTTATAGAATACAGGACATCGTCATATTGCTCACCCCTGTCAGACAAATCATCAAAACTTCTTCTGCTGGTGTGACAAGCTGGCCCCCCGTAGATGACACATGTCTGGTGGCTCAGGCTATAACAACTAATTACCGGTATGACAGGTATCAAAACATAATTAAAGCACATGAGGTTAGCAATGATAAAGTGAGTTTATATCTTGGTAGGGGGGAGGTGTAATTGTTTGGGGGGCATTCAAGTGGCACACAACAGGTCCCTTAAATTCAGCAGATACTGTAGGTCCCTTTAAGGCAGATGTGAGGTTCATACATTCGTGGCCATCTTCAGTGTACTTCATTCAACATGATAATAAAACTGTCATAGTAAAAAGTCTCTATGTGATTACTTTTCTCAATATGACCACGCTATAGGTGTTTCCATTCACATTATTTCTTTAAGGGTCATAAATGCTACTCGCTGACCAAGGCTAACAGCAATTCCTGAGTGGATGCATGATCCTTTATGTTTTTGAAGGACGTCTACAACCATAAACATAGAGTCAAGTAAAGTTTAGCATTTATAGTACATTTCATTATACATACAGTATTTATATCTGTATGTTGTTTTAACATACAAAATGACTAGAAAAAGATAGAGTTACAGATGACAAAGCTTGTTTCTTAAGCTTTGAGATGCTTAATCATACAGTGTGTCAGCATTTTCAAAAAGCTCTGTTTTCCCCATATAAAAATGTGATGTTTCATATTCGTCCACTCTGGAGAGTAATTTTAAAATGCTTTTTTGGGGAGGGGGAGCGTGCCGGCTTGGTGCTCATGAAAGGCCACAACAAAGATAGAAAAAAAGATGGTGTTTTGAAAATTATTCGCATTAGTGTGGATATGGCCTGAGTTAGATCTCTGATCAGAATTATTTTCTGCCCCATGATTCGAAGCGTGCGGGCTGTTTTTGTTCTTACTAATGCCTTCTAGCTTCTTTAAAAACACAGCATAGCATCCGATTGAGTTCTTTTACACATGTTGTATTCTCAGGTTTTGGTTGAGTAACTGGCAACATAAAAAAATCTAAATCATGTGTCACAACATTAAATCTTAGACAAGCTTTGCTTCACTTCAGCTGCTCCCTTTTCCTTTAAATGTGACAATGCTCAAAATCCTTAACCATGACTCTGTCAAGATCTTTACCCTCCTTACTGGATAAAGTTCCTGCCAACCATTTTCTCCACTGACTTCCCAAAGTACGCTTAATGCCCTCTTACTTGCCCCACAGCCTGTCCACACTCACATCCACCATTTTAAATAAAACATTTATTTATACAGCCCTGTGTGTGAGCTCCTTACATGGCAGCTCAAATCCAGGAGCAGTTGTGGCTCAATAATGCATGTGAAAGTTGCATAACCAGCCTTATAAGTCAAAGTTATTTTACCTTGTTGTTGCCTCATGTGTTAGCACTTTGAATAGCAATCATGATGTGTAGATTCAGTATCATTCTGATGGCTCACCTGGTCCTCTATAGGCATCACCAGAATGCCTCCAATTTTGAGCAGCACTTTCATGTAATTTTCATGGTCTTTCTGCACTCCTGCGCCACAGTAAATGCGATCGTATTGGTGACTGTCTGTTGAGATTTCAAGGCAATTCCCCACCACAAAGACAGGTTCACAGAACTCAAACCTGTGAAAAGACAATAACAAGTACAGTGGATATAATACATCAAACAACAAAGGAAAACATGTTTCCCATCTGTGAGCTGTGACAGAAATATGCCAATTAAATAAGTAGAATTAGAGTCAAATGGAATTAATTTGCAAAACAAAGTGTTATGGTCCACAAGAGCAAAACTGGCAGGTAAAACTGATACTCGTGCCTGTAGCTTGAATAAAACCGTTCTTTGTTAAATTAATAGTTTAACATTTTGTGAAATACACTTTGCCGACCACTCTCAAATCTGTCAGTGTTAAATGTAAGGCTTCAGTCAGCAGCTGGCTGGTTTACCTTAGCATAAAGACCAGAAACAGGGGGAGACGGATGAATAAGATATAACACAAGTCAGCTTTACAGGTGCTGGTAGGCACAATTTGTTACATTTGAACAGAGCCAGGCAGCTGATTCCCCTGTTTCCAGTATTTATGCTATAAGCTGACTTGCTGCTGGCTCTACTGTTATAATTAAAACGGACAGACTGGTATCATATATTTGCCAAACTAAATATTCGTTCAAACAAAGCATGTACTTACTTATCAAAGCTGTCACTATTCTTTATGAACTCATCCAGTTTCTCTCTGGCATATTCAACCACATCCTTATGGAGCTCAACTCCATGGTTCACACCAAACGGACCTTGGAAACAAAACACAACAAGAACAATATGTTCATAGCATTACCTACTACATATTATGATATGACTTAGAGCTGAAACAATTAACCATTTTATCTATTGGCAAAAATATTAATCTGCACCCATGTTGATATTTGAATAATTGTTTAAGTCATAATTATAGAAAAAAATGCCAAATTTGAGGATTTGGTGATTTTCTTTGTTATATGTGATTGTAAACTAAATAGGCCTGGGTTTTAGACTAGAAGACAAGCAAGCAATTTGCAGATAGTCCCTTAGGCTTTAGAAAATTGTGGTGGTATGTTTTTGACATTTTATAGACCAAATAATTATTTGAAAGATCAGGAAAATAATCGTCAGATTACACGAAAAAGAAAATAATCATTACAGTCCTTTTATTGTTGAAGCTGATTTGCAGGCACACACTGTACTTTTACAGTAAAGTTTACCTAATTTTTACTGAACATCTGCGCGCTTCCCAAACATGAAAAAACACAGCTGTGAAAAAGGGCACCCTATGCTTACCTATGATAAGGCCAACCATTGTGCTCAAGTAGCCAGTTCCACTGCCCAGATTAAGGAAAGAAAGTCCTGGCTGCAGTTTGAGGGCCTCCATCACCTCAGAGTATATACACGGAGCAGACAGGTGTATGTTGCCATGCTTCCATGCCAAGTCTTTGTAGGCACTGTCCCGGTAGCCGTCCAGATAGTAATCACCGCGGTCTATGGCCCGAAAAGCCTGTTCGACTTTTTCTGTGCGAATATACTGGGCCTCCTTCAGATTATCAATGAGGTCGTCATTGTCCTCCCCAGCGCTCACGGCTCCCCCCATGGTGATAGAGAGAAGAGAAACACAAGGGCCGAACTCGTACTCAGGATGAGCGATTCCTCCTCAGAGTGGCATGGAGATGAACGGCTGGCTGAAGGATGCTGCCGCTGTGAATCCTCAAGAGTCAGGTCAGACAACGGTCATGTCCAGGCAGCAAGTGACCTGAGAAGAATTCCATAAACACATTATTGCAATCTGCCTGCTGGGGGAACACAGAGTGTGGTCAAATCTAGATTTATTCAGCTTTTCCCACAACTGGGATTACACATATCATTTTAGCATGTCACATTACCTCCACTGCACACAGACATGAACCCCCAAACACACACACTTCCTTTATATCAGTGTTTTTACTCGTATTCAATGTATATAGGCCTTTTTCACAACAGACACATTGACATGTCAAAGCAGGAAGAACACAGGTGTAATTAATAACCTTCCTGATGGCTCCATTCAATTTAGGTTCAAGGGCCCTGGTATTATGCATGCTGGCTCACAAGCATGGCTTCCACTTGATGGAACAGAGCCATCATTACTGTAATTTGTTACACCTGTAATTTTCCTGCAAATACAACAGAAAATATCTGCAGGGAAAAAGCTGTATTCGCTAAAAGAGGAGGGACAAAATGAAGTTTATATATCTAACACAAATCAGCTACATGTATGGTGTAGCCTAATGGTTTTAGAGCACACATGATTAATGTAATTAATTAATTTCAGCTTCTAAAAATATGAATATTTGTTGGTTTTCTTGTTTACTTCTATGATAGTAAACTGAAGATCTTTAGGTTTTAGATTGTTGGCCGGACAAAACAAGCAATGTGAAGATGTAAGCCTGGGCTCACTCGGAATCTGTGATGGATATTTTGTAACTATTATTTGACAGTTTTATAGACAAAAACAATTAATTGAGAAAATAATTGCCAGATAAATCTATAATGAAAATAATCATTAGCTGCAGCTCTAATATTTTTAGAAACATATTGAATTCGCTTACTTTTGCCAGACACTGCCACTACCAAAACCTGGTGTAAGGCATGTAATTGCCATGGTACTCATGTCTGTGGAGCCTGACATGTCCAGAGTGTAGGTGTCCGGTTACATAATACTAGCTGACACTGACAAAACCCTCCATTATGGCTCATGTAATTTTATTTTACAGAAATTATATTTATCGTCATATTAGGACATCTCTGGAAAATCTACTGAGAAACAGAAACAAATGTTTTAGAGCTATCGATGCACAAATCATCATAGTATAATCCTCATATTACCATAAAATTGTCCAGCTCATTGAGTTACAACATTACCCACAACGAGATTATAAAGAATTAGCTACCACAGTAGAAACACTATGACAAAGTCCCTAAAAGTATAATTATTTATGTTGTTTCGAGATATATTTCGTCATGTCGCCCAACATGCACGTCTTTAGAAATCTACATGCACGGGCCAAACCACCAACCTAAAAAGATCTGAAAGGTCACAGCAAGAACTAAAATATTTCTTCCTTTCATCTTTTTTTCTTGAAAAAGCATTAGATACTTTCCCCACTTCAGGCCTCTAAAAATCCTAGTAAGGCTGCAACTAATGATAATCAACTAATCTGCTTAATATTTTCTCGATTAATCGTTTTGTCTCTATAAAAAAAAATAGTGAAAATAGTGAGCACCCCAAAGCACAAGGTGATGTTATCAAATGTCATATTTTGCGGGACAGTCCAAAACTCCAAGATATTCTATTTACTATAATGCAAGACCAAAAAAAACAGCATATTCTCATGTTTGAGATCTGGAAGCTTTAAATGTTTGCGTTTTTTACTTAAAATCTCTCAAATGATTAATCGATTCTCTAAATAGTCGCATATCTTCAGCTGAATTTCTTTTCTTCGGATCGACTAATTGTTGTATCCTTGGAATAAAACAGTCTGACAGGGCACAAAAATCACTCTTTTGTTAAACTGCTCTCACACCTAATGTCCACACCAAGGCCATACACTGGGATGTGGGGTCACAACCAGACATTTCCCTTCACCTTAAAGGTACTCAAGCCAAAAAGGTTGGGAACCACTGCTAAAGGGCAATGTTTGCCTGCAATAAAAACACGAATTGATCGGGTGATATGAAAGTCACTTATACTGTAAGTACTTAGCTACTGGCTTTAAAGAGGAAATTCCTAACATATGCTGGCCTGACATTTTATAGACGATCTGATAACTAAAATACCCCACACTGGCACGGAGTGAATGGGTATAGCTGGAGATGCAGCCGAGGGAGACAAGTCTTGAATTCCCTCTCTGCCTCCTCAGCATCTCCACATCTGACTCAGCTAATAAAGATTAAATTCAGAGGTGACTTTGTAGTGGGAGGGCTGGTAAGGTAATTTTCCATTGGCTCATTCTCACAGGAAAAAATAATCATTGATTCGCTCCCCATCACTGATTGTACAGTAGTGCATTTTTTCATCCAATTTTCCCCCCTTAACCCTTAATGCAACGCAGAGTTGCTTGCAGTTGAAAGAAAATCTAGGAAAATGAGCCAGGCGAGGTATTATACAAGCAAAGTGCTTTTGGGTACTGCTGTACAGTTGCAAATATCATAAGTCCTGAAACAGGGGTCATAATTCACCCATTTCTTTAATAAAAATCAAAAAAGGACCAGCTGGGTAATAACATTTGTTGCTTTAGTGAAGCTAGTCCTGTACAGAAAAAAATGCCTCTTTTTAAACAGGAATCCACTGGTAAGCACACGCAGGATGTCCTGGGTGGACCCTGATGTTTATGGAAAGTGCATCAACACCATCTCAGGTCATGCCTGGCTTCTGTGACCTGGTTAGGGTCAACTCACTGAACTATGCAGGATGACGAAACATGTAACAGATCCTCTGGCAACACGAGACCAACTCTAGTGCTGTAATAAATACTGAAGGCCTGTCTAGCCAGCACACTGAGACATACACACTACTGATCAACAGACAGTGTGAGGTAAACTGATAATCCTCGTGGTTACCAGCATTTACAGTGTGAATTCGGGCATTTTATCAGCTAATTTGCAGCTCTGGCAGCAAAGCAAATCATGTCCATACCTCGGTGGCAAAATACCAGAGCACCATAAGTTGTATTAGCAGAAAATAAGTTTATCAATAAATCTCTCAATAAAGCTACCGTCACAAGTCTCACGTTTGCTGTAAAGAGCATTTATGATGTAGACAGATTACAGCATTTGTGATTAGTAATGAATTCAAACTACAACAGCCATGAAAAATACATTTTTGTTAAGATTTTTTCCCATAACGGCTTGTGAATATACAAATCCTGCCTGTGAATTTATTTTTTCCCAGGCTGGTGTGTAAATGTTTTGTCCCATATTCACTGCAGCATGAGCATGTTAGGTTGACACCAGATAAGATACTAGATTAAATATTATACAACATGCCTGCAAATATGTTCTACCAATGCAGACTTCATATTAGTGCCTGTAGTTTTGCTATAAGAGGTATCTGAATGGAACATGTTATTGAAGTATTCCTCTTTGCAAAGAGCAACTAAAAAGGAACTGGGGTGTGTTTCTCTCGACCCTGGGTGAGAAGGACAATAACACCTGTACACTGTATTGTAGCTTTGTGCTAATGGCACAGCTCTAGGGATAGCAATGTTGGTTGTCAGTTTGTCCAAATGAATTTGATGATTGCCTGAGTCCTCATCTAGCGCCACCAGCAGTTCAAATGTTCCACTTGTCCAACACTTTATTTCATGACAAGATACCCCACAAACGAATGACCCAATTCCCATTGAACCTGCTGTGAACATCCAGGGCACGCAGAAAAGATAAATCATAATGATTTTTTACCCAATAACCTTTTATTCGTAGCACCACTGTTTCACTGAAATGTCCAGTTTTTACACAGTATACCTCGAAATCTGAAAAGTGGAATATGATAATATTAGTTGAATATAATCATGGCACTCAGAGAATACATATATTGGAATTTGATAACTTAATCTCTCATTGCATTTTCTAAAGGGTTTTTGTTGCTGTTGTTTTTTTTTTTACCTACAAGACCTTAAGCCATTTCCCCACTTCTGTTAAAGTTTTTAAATGAGACATCTTCTGACATCTTCTGATGTAGTAATACGCATGTACCAATATAATGGTACATTATTGATGTGAATACAAAGAGTCATATCCCCAATTTACAATTAAGCCTGCATGTTGTTGTGTGTTAAAAGGCCAAATCTATGTAGTTTCTAACAATTCAATTCCAATTCTGTGAGAGGAATTTCTTGTTAATGCACTATGAGTAGCTTCATATCAAGACTAACTAAGTAAGATATCCCAGAGTCTGATGAGTCGCTGACGATAATGACCCTTCCCTTTGGACTGCCATGCAAACCGCATTTTACAACATTTATGTGGATCAATCCTTTTGGTTTAGGTAGCAATATGGCTTTTCCTTTAACTCTATCTCCAGGCTTATTAGTGTTCGCGATCTAATGTCGCAATCAGACTGAGTGGAAAGTCTATTTGCATCTCTGTTTATTTAAGCAAGTTTGATCACTGGACTGTGTTAATTAGCCACAGTCAATGGATGTGATAGTAGAGGCCAACAACCGGAACTAACTTCATGCGGACCTGTTTGTGTTAAACAACTCAGTTTTTCTAAATTTACTAGAACTCCAGTTGTTTCTATTATTCTCCTCTGGACCTGCTCACTTTGGCTCCTATTGTCTCTGCGTATTCATTCAAAAGAGGTCATGCAGTCTGGGGATAAGCCTGAATTTGTCTCTAATTTAAACATTTTCAACTCAAGCACATGCGTCTTTCCCTCACTTTTTGGCATCTACATGAACTTGCAACCATTTGCGTCTACCTTTGACTTTGTATGTAATCACACAGCTGCCAGTTTGTGATGCTTTCAGTCTGAACACATCTTTATAATAGCAAACATTTTTTCCATCTATTTTTTCTGTTGTGTTATGAGGACGATAGCATCAGCTGCCAGCAAGGCCATACACTTTGTGGACACAGTATTGTTAAGTGCAGTGAACACTGTGTCACAGAGGTGTGCATTCAGCTGGAGCTGAAGCTAAAAGCGGAATAATCGATTAGTAGATGGACAGAAAATTAAATGGAACCTTAGTCTTTTTTAAGTAAGAAATACAAAACAATTCATTGCCACTGCCTTCTGAAATGTAAATATTTGTCATATGATACTAAACTGAATCTGTTTGGATTCTGTACTGATGGTTAGACAAAACAAAACATCTGAAGATGCCACACTGGGCCGTGGGAAATTATAATTGGTACTTTATTTAACTATGTTCTGACATTTTATAGACAAAACTATTACCTGAGAAAATGACCAGTAGAATATTTGATAATTGTTAGTCACAGCCATTGTCATCATGCAGATGGTTCAGAAGTAATAATTTGAGCTTTTCAGTTGTGATGACCTGCTGCTTTTCTTTCTCTTATGTGACAGTTAAATGAAGATCTTTGGGATTAAGACTATTGATCAGATAAAACAAGCACAATGATTATTTTTCCTTGGGATTTAGCAAATTGTGATGGGCAATTATCTCTATTTCATACAGGTTATTGCACCCCTAGTCTTAACTGTTTTTAATTTGTTTCTGTCTAAACCAGCTAACTCCACGGTAGTTTGCATTATTTTCTACAGTTTTGATTTCACAAACAACTATAGTTGTTTAGTGGTGGTGGTAGAAAGTAACTAAGTTAATTTACTCAAGCACTGTACATACTATTTTTAGGTACTAGAAGTATATAAAAGTAATTTAAATGATCACCACTTTGACCAGCTGCAACATCACAGTGATGTCCACATTAAATCATCAATAATTATAATATATATTATTCTGAAATGGACCATTCTGCATAATGAGCACTATTATTTTTGGTAATTTAAGTATATTTTAATGTCGTACTTTTTCTTAAAAGTAACATTTCCAATGCAGGACTTTTACTTCTAACAGAGTATTTCTACACTGTGGTATTGCTATTTTTACTAAAGTAAAAGATCTGAGTATATCTCCCACCACTGCAACTATCCTAAAGTAACGTTGTACTCAGGGATGTTGCTTCACACCATATAGACGTTTCCATTTTTCTGGTCACTCGGCATACATGCAGGGGTGTGTTCACAGTCACAGATGTTCCTAAATCCCTACAACTGACACCTGATGAAGCCAATCGGCTCTCTACCTGGTCACGTGCTGCAGTTGCCACACAGACAGCAGCCTGTCAGCCAATCAGCTGCCTGAATCACTTTCTTCGCACTGCGTGTGCAGATGGAGCAAAACAACAACAGCGCATTCACGAAATGTTGTCAAGCGTTATTAATCATGCCCGTTTCTTAATCCTGCCCCGTGCACATCGGTGAGAAATACATGGAGAGTTGAGCATCCACAACACGAGCTAACAAATAATAACAAAGACTGTGTGTGTGTTCGTGCATCCATCCGGCTTTTGTACCCATTTGTACACCAAAACGCAGTTGCTGGCCAGCTCTCTGCAGTGCGATTAACCTCGATATTTAGCAGCGACTTGCTAAACCGGTCAGACCTGCATGTTTTAGTAACTGCTACGGGAAAACCGCACCAAAAAAGCAAAACAAACCTCAAACAAACAAAAGAAAACGTACTCGTAACCTGTTCCGCCTGATGCAGCACACGTTTGTGACAGAAAAGTCTCCACAAGCCCGCCTGTGCTGCATGTACACACATCCAACCCTAAAGAAAGGACATTTTACAAACGTTTGTCACGCTGAAATGTGAAACGACGGTTTTAAATGTACAGTCATAAGTGCATAAGTTACCACCTAGTGTCGGATAACGCCACCTGAGTTGCCAATGATTCTAGCTAACGTTAGCTTTTGTGGGCCTGAGTGCGCCATCATCAAAACAGAGACAAAGCAGGTTAGGTAAGCTCGCTTCTTTATCCGTTACACAGCTAGCAAATACACAGCCCAGCTAGCCCAGTATGTCACGTTTAATAAAGCTGACAAAAGTATTACCTGGAAAGGTTGCCGACAGTACAAACAGGCTAACCAACAAAAAATGAGTGTTAGTTTAAAGAAATGTAGAAATACTCACAGTGCCGTGTCGCGTAACTCACTCCTTGTAACTGGACGTGCAATGCGACGGACAGTGACGTCCAGCAGTTAACAGCCTCCTTCAGAAGCTAGGTGATAGTTAACTGAGCTAACTAGCTAGTTGGGTGAAAAGGTGTAGTTGTAACGGTGAGCCGTTGTATCGAAGTGGAAGAAGAAAGAAACAGCTGAGAGAAGAGGATGTAAACACAGGTCACGTGGTTTTAGAAAATGTTGTCGATAGAGGGAAGCACTGTTGCTCAACACTGCACATATCTATCTATCTATCTATCTATCTATCTATCTATCTGTCTTTCTGTCTGTCAGTAGCTTTTTGTGTTCATGCGCTTTTTATAGTGTGTTTTAGAATTAATTAGTTTTTTACTGAAAGAATGTACTTCATTACAGAGATAAGAGATAAGACAAGAGACTTCAATGTCCAACTGTATACAGTGCAGTACAGCACAGAGGGGAGTGAAATTGTGTTTCTCCTGGTGCCCCCTGCAAAATAAAAAGGATGAATGATGCAACAGTCAGTGGGAGTGAAGTAAACACACAGACTACACATATTGTAAGGTGCAAGAGTGCAAAACAAGATACAGAACAAGGTACAGACATGTAATACGCAGGATAAACACTCTTACAAGCCGGCCAGGAGCCAAGCTTGCCACTACAGAGAAAACCGCATCCGTTATTTTAACTTTAACATCTATAAATTAAAGAAAATGACATCCATTGCAGAGAACAAATGTCAAATTGGAAATTAGACAATGAAAGAAAAAAAGAAATATGTAATTTGGCTTTACTTTGGGTAGTTTATTTTGACATTTCCCCCTTAAAACTGTCTACTTTGACATCTCTCATCGCATTTGAAGTTAAAACACCATATCTATCTATCTATCTATCTATCTATCTATCTATCTATCTATCTATCTATCTATCTATCTATCTCTCTGTCTATCTCTCTGTCTGTCTGTCTATCAATCCAGATAAATGTCAACTACAACCATATAGAGTGAGAAATAGTTTAGAAATAACATGGCTGGTCCACTATGATGAGCCTGTTCATTATCATTTTCCTTTGTTACCTAAAGAGAATACAAAATTGGAAACATCGTGGAAAGCTTCACCCACCTTGTAACCTTACACAGTTTCCTAAAGGAAAGGCCTAAATTTAGCCTGCAGCTGGTTTTCTGGCCTGTTCTGGAAGTGTGGGAATGGATGATCACTCAGGTTTAATAAGGAAGCAGTTGTGGTCAGCAGATGCAGGCAGGCTTGATCAGCAGGCACGGTTTCAGGGACCTCGCTTTGGCAATCTCTTTTGATAATACTATCGATTTACTTAGAGAGGTTTTGTATGCAAAACATGCAGTCAGTTCAAGAACTTTTTCAAACCAAGCCTAATTTATTGTGTTTTCAGTGTCTTTGCTCAGACTATGGGGGCGTTTCAGAGATGCAGTTGAAGGCTGCTGAAGACTACCTTTATTTTTCTACAGTAATAACAAGGACAGAACTAGAACTAGTATTTTACTTCTCAATTCTCTGGTTTCTCCACAAACCACAAAACATTCTGGTTTAATGCCGAAGTGGCTGGCAGAACAGGAGAGCTCACCAAATCTATCAGCATTCATAATAGAATGTTTTGATCTCACTTTCTTTCATCATAAATGTTTTAGTGGTAAAATACGTGACCACTTTTTTTTGCAGAGTGTGGTTTTGTTCTCCTGCAGGTCGTCTCCTAAGGTGAAGAAATTGTTTGCTTACTTTGTCGGTGGTTTTGTTGTGCCCTACTTACATTACAGAAGGTTGAAGACTGCATAATGTGGGTTCATTCAAGATTTTAGTAATTAAATAATGCACCTTCTCACCCAGGATCATTAGTTGTGTGACGCACGGCCATAACAGGCCTGACTAATGAGTCAAACAGCATCTCAGCATCTCCACTCCAAGTATGGCCTGTTTTTAGCTTCGTAATTAGTATGTGACAGATGAAACCAGGGACGTAGCCAGGATTTTCTCAGTCTTGACCAACCACCAAAAAATGTTCTGAGTTTAAAAGTAAATTCTTTCTGTCTAAAAATACTGAAATGTGAACCTAGTGACAGTAAGCTTTGAAAACATATTATGTGCAACTTGAGTAATTGTATACTATAGTAAATGTAAACTCCTCCTCGGGTCATTCTAGTACTGAATGAGCTGATTGTGTCTGCAATAGCAGCTTCATGAATATATATATATATGTTTAAAAAAACTACTCTATAGTTTTGTTAGAAATATGTCAACAGACTTTGTTTTCTACAGCAGGTTAGCTGAGGTCAAAACCCATGAGTGTGTATGTGGCTGTCAGGCTACTTTGTACATCTGCACCCCCACCAACACTCACAGCCTGCACACACAGCATATACATTACAGGAAGTCAGGCCCCTGCGTGGCATGACGGAAGTTGTGTTTGTGGTAGCGCTGAGTGTGAGCTAACAGCCTCAGCTTTTGAACACAGTGTTGTTGCTACACCACAAAATAAACGTTTGGTTTATTAACCGGGTAATGCGCTGCCTTTGTTTCAGCGGCAACTTTCTCACCTCAATAGAGGTCAGTGAATAAGATACAGAGATTTGAATCTGTTTTGGAAGACCTTTTTTGTGTAACAGTGGTGATTGAAATAGGATTTACAAGTTTATTTTAAAAAGGCTTGTATAACTGGTTTGACTCCTGATTAATTAATTAAAAAGGTTTTGGAGGAAAAAGAAACAGAAGGAGAATTCAAACCATACTTCACTTTGACTGTCATCCCCCTTGTTGGGGGTTTTATTAGTCTTGAAATGTGTTTTGAGTGACTGATTTGGGATGCCAAGAACATCTTTTTATTTAATAATTGTTTGACTGAGATAAATACTACTGCAGGCACCGGAGCTAAATTAAAATCCTCTTTGAAAATATATCAGCTTGTGTGTTAATGTTACTACTTTTGTAGCAGTATGTTTTTCCATTATATGTCTGCTGTGATCTCTCTGACTTGTTGTATAAAGTTATCCAAGTTAGGAAATGGAACAATTAGTCAATCGACAGCAGCTATTTTGATAATTCAACCTTTGTGCTATTTTTCAAGTTAACATGACCTAATATTAGTTCTATACTGTGGGGATTTGCTTCTTTTCTTTGTCTCATGTATTAGTGAACTAAATATCTTTGGGGTTTGGATTTTTTTCTTTTTTTTTTTTTGACAAAACAAGCTGTGGGAAGATGTCACATTGGGCTTTGGGAAATTGTGATCCTCTATTCTGACATCTTATTGACCAAACAATTAATTGATTAGAAAATTATTGAGAAAATAATTGGTGATTCATTTATAAGAAAAAAATCCATAGTTGCAGTCCAAAACTGAATATACTGAAGACTGTATGCACTATATTTTGACGGGAGTGAGGTCCCTCGGTGGACTCACATGGTCAGCACCTTAAACCTCCACCAATGCATCGCTTTTATTTTAATTTCTAACTCCAGCAGCTCTGGTTTGCAGCTAACTATCATTATCTTGATTCCAATGACCACTCCCTGTTTCTGTAAATGTAATATCCAGAAGATACCACAAGGTGATGCTAATGTCTAAGGAAACTGAGTGACAGGGTTCACATTTGACTGACTCAGTCTTTCAGAAACCACACAACCATTTGAAAAGTTTATTTCTACCATACACAAACTGTACAACACAGCGCATATCTGTTTATTATGAAATAGTAAAAGTAATAGGAAGTTTCAATTTACAAACTACTTCAACTGAAAAAAAAAGCATTACATTTTAATGTAAAAGAAAAGAAAATACAATACAATTTCATATCATACTAATATCGGTCCACAAAAAAGCATTTCACATTACAAAACATCAAATACTAACAGGGAAAAAATAAATATTATTCACAAAACTTCCTGAGCAAACAATGTGTGGTATAGGAATTAAATATACGAAATTATAAATAAAGGATTGTTAGGTTTTAAGAATGTGATTCAAATTTTTAAAGGATTAAAATTCTTTAAAACAGATTGAGTATTTGGATAAAACAAAGTCTTATTTTTCTGTAGTTTGGCTCTTTTGCTGTTACATTTTGTTTTCTTTGAAATTTCCTAGGCTACATGTCTTTGACTTGTATTTGCAGAAATTAAAAAATGTATTGCTCAAATGAATTACTGTAATTTTTCACTTGGGATTAACTTCATGTAAAATTTAGACCTGCATCGTACAGTGTCCCATTTCCTTCTTTTTGTTAAGTCAAGGGTGGTGAACTAAAAATACAAAATAATTGTAAATAAAAAAGTGCAATTGATGCAAACAAACAACTGATTAGCCAACAACTATCATTTGTCTTTGTTTTCATTTCTTTTTTTTTCTTCTTCTTCTTTTTTTGTCTGTTTTGCATGTAACATTTGAATCTGAAATGCGAGTTGTAGTGGTAGTCAGCTCGGTTGTGAATTAGTTACTATTCAAATCTGCCCCAAGCGTTACAAGAATATTCAAACTCTAAGACTGCTTGAAATGTTAAGGCTTGTAAGCAGATAAAACAGGAGCAGATGTTTTTTTTAAATTCACTTCTTCCTTTTTTCCCCCCCTCTCCATGCTAGCAAAAATTAAAATAAACACCAGACTTTTCAATCTCAGTTGTGATATTTCAAAACCTGACTCTGAGATTACAGCTACTGAGACAACGTCATCAGGAACGTTTCCTCCTATGAAAATAATTGTACTGTATAATAAATTAGACACCATCCACATAATACTGTCCTACCACAAAACATAGTACTCGTATATTTTTATGAATTCATATACATTTAGGCACATACTATATGCACACTCCAAAGTGTGTGCACAGAAGGCAGTTTAATATCTATATTTAAAAAAAAAGACATCTTGACAAAGTGGATTTTTGATTTTTGTTGCACTCTTCTTGTGGCACGCTATGCAAAGCAGAATCTGACATTCAGCTCACCTAATGATGTTGCATTTTTGCTCAGTGTCACTTCCTGGTTGCATTCAGCTGTTATTGGTTAAGAAGAAAAAGGTACAGTACAGTTGCATTGCATTTCTTTTAAATCTCAGTGTTCACTTTGTCTTATCATACATTCAGTTTCCAATAAACAAAGCAAAAGCAATGCTTAAAAATATTGATGCTTAGTCGTTTTGGTAGGTCATTACTTTGAAGGGAGCTCCAACTTATGGTCTAATAATAATAGTAATAATACACGCTTTTCAACACTAGATGGCGAAAGTATGCCATGAAATTGGAATGTGCTTCTATGTAATTTACAATGTGCAGAAAGTCAAACAGATTTCTCAAATATTAAGCATTTACAATTCTAGAAATAAATAAAAATCGAGGAAATAAATACACTGATGAACAAATATAATAATAAATAGCGATAATATAAGAATGACTTGAACACATACAGATTAAAATCAAGCAAACCATACAAAATAATTAAGTGCAAGAGGGGTAAAAATCTCACCAGGATAAACATATCAAGTGAATGCAGAAACAGTAAAAGCATTACAAATCTGGCTGGTAATTTTCTCAGTGCAGTGTATTTACCGGGAAATGCCAAACACATTTCCAAAAGCCTTGTCTTATACATGCAGCCAAGCCAGCACTCTTCAGTAAAATAGAGCTATCTAGTGCCATTATCCCAAGTCAAAGAAACCTCTTGGTAGCTCTACAGCTTAAACATGGATGCCCTTAATAGCCTGTTTGATATTATCCAAGAGGGCCTTGCACTCTGGAGAGTATTCATGCTCCGAGTTGTTGTACATATCAGTTAATGTGTTCACATAGGCTTCAAAATTATGCTCACTGATGGGTCCCTGCAACAAAAACATGTTTGACTATTAGTGAAAACAGCACAGCAGAAATGACAATTTATAGAAAATGAGATTTCTTCCAGGACAGGTTAGATATAATGAGTTGTAGTGGAGTCTGTGGTCAAGGCTTACTGTACCATTTGAGGCAGCTGAATGTCTGTTAGACTGTTAATGAGAGCTTGGCTAAGGCGAGCGAGCTCCTTCAGAAGGCTGTCGTTGTGCTGTTCGATCATCTTGTTCTCCTCTTCAATTGTCTTCAGGTTACATTCCATAGACGATATCTGCTTTCGGGTACAAAAAAAACAGACAAACAAAAAAGAAACTTGTCAAATTGAGCGAGCAGAGATCTCAAACCTTTGTCCTTTCAAATAAACTTGTCAGAGTGGATATTTACCTGGGTTTGAAGTTGCATCATATCTGCTTCTATTTTCATGTTGGATTCATTCAGTTCCTTAATCTCATGATCCAAATGTTGAATATCTTCTTTGTTTTCAACACCTGAGTTGGAGCACATTATCTAATTCATCACGCTCATATATATATATTCAAATATGGATATTCTCTGTGCCAAGATACATGTATCTGTATACCACACAGCATGTCAGAGTAACTTACCGCTGCTGGCTTTCAGTTTGATAGTCATCATCTCTTCTTCTGAGTGCTTTTTCTTGATACTCTGTGCGTTCAGTGGGCAACCCGACAAGCTAGTTCAGCAGGTCATAAATGACAATTTTTAGGTGGGAGAATATCACAAAACTGACAAACTTTAGCATCAATAGAGAAGGTAAATGAGAGTAAAGGTGCCATTGTAAGAAAGGAACATGTCGACCGGCAGAAATGTTTAGAGATAAAATGGAGGACGGGCGACCTCACCTTCTGTGAGTGGCAAACACATTATTGGCATGTCCAAGGCCATTGCAGCCAGGCAAGGGACAATGGGGCAGTTCCTGTTTATTGGCCTTCCAGGCAAAGGGCAGCCCATTGATGGACGACTCCTTCTGTCTTTTGGCAGCAAGTGGACAACTGCCTGCACTGCGGTGGGATGTGTATTTTCCCGATATATGGCCCTGTCCGTCACATCCCATTACTGGACACCTACCAGAGAAACAAACAAAGAGTCGTACATGTTGTTAACCTGCAAACACTGCTGATTCACACAGCGAAAATGTAACTAACATTTAACATTTAATAACGTTTCTATGCAACAGACAAAACATTTAATTGCTCAAAAAATAACAACCACATCATTAAAAAAAAAATCTCCCTTTCAATAACTAGACCGGAAGATTTGTTAACCATTAAGTTGATTAATCCAGCCAAATGCTGATTAAAAATAAAGTCGCCAAAACTAGAAATAATCGCATTAACTATAAGTTACTAATCCACTAAAACTTGAGGTAGAACGAAACGCTCTGTTCAGCGCATACGTTTGGAGGTTGCTGATATTTGTGCTTTAAAACATAAGCACAACTCACGCTGAATATCATTAAGAGTTTGTCAGTTGCATTTTCAGGCCTGTTTTCTGCAGGTCAGTAATGGAGTGACATGAATTACAGATAATTGTCATGTATCCCCTCATGCGAAAGAATGTAATTTGGAGGTGGCCAACCCTTTCCCTTATTGATAAAGGTGAAAGGTCACCTGAGATGATACAAATGGCACACATGCTGTAGAGTGCTGCTGCAAAGAGCCTGTTTCAGCAGTTTGTTACTCGACAGCACAGCAGCACTTAGAGGACAAAACAACACCAGTCCCATTACTTACAACTACCACAGGTAGGTAGCTTGATGCAAGGCATCAGGACAATGGAGGCATGCCATATGGCTCACTATTTACAATAATCTAGGGACATTTGCTACCATCCCCTGTCTCTCCCTTTTTCTCTTAATGTGTATGAGATCTATTCCAGTCTAATTCCTAAGCTCATGCCCTTGCATTAGTAATTAAAAAGAAAAAATCAGTGTCCAGATGTATAAGTAAACAAGGGCTCATATATCTGACTTTGGATTTAAACTGCAAATCAATTACATTATTCTTTTTCCAATAACACTTTCACAGACACATGATTAAGCTGCAAATGAGTGCATTGCATCGGAGAGGGCAATTCAACATTTTCTTGATATACTATAATTATAAGGAAAGCACTCAGTGAAGAGTAATAAGTCAGATATTCCATTCAGAAAATAGGAAAATACAAAACCCTGGAAAAACACGCTGCTAATCCTTAGAAAATAATTCACTAATGTTACAACAAGAGTAGTATTATTTTCTTTGTTTAACTTAATGGCCTGCAGGTATAATTCCCCAGGCACAAAGGCATGACGCATTTTTTTTCTTATTTTATTTTTGAAACAAAAAACATGACAGCATGGGATGAGAAAAAGAAATCTCTTACTTAAGCTCTTGCTCATCTTTGTCATCCTTGTTTGGTGTGAGCTTCAAACCTCCCTTTCTGGCACGTGGACATCCTGATAAGCTACAAATGATTGGAGACCGTATGGGTTAACGTGAAGGAAATCTATTTAAGAGTAAAAAAGAAAAGCTCAATCGTTACAGGCAGCTGTGAGATTTCTGGAGGTTTAAATTTGTACATGTTTTAATCTAAATCTATAAATCTAAAGACTCTGCATTAGCACATAGCAACCTGTTCTCTTGTTGTAAAGTTTTAAATGTGATTAAATTAGGATTTTAAAACGACAAATAAATGCAAAGATAGATAAGATAGATAGATAGATGAAAAGGCAGCCAAATAAATTAACAAAAAACAAGAATTCAAAAAGTGCAGCATGTTTGCAGCATAAAGTGAGACTTTCACCATCTGTTTGAATGTCATGCATCTGACAAATGTATTTCATGCTCAGTTGCGATGATTTTTCTCTGCTACCTTCTGTGCGAAGCATAGTTCCCAGTCACATGTCCAGATCCATCACAACCAGGTGTTGGGCACCTGCAGGTTGAGAGACAGAGACCAGGTGCTTTTTACAGCAAAAACTGCGAGCAGAGCGGTGAATTCATGCTAATATGCAGAAAGGTAGCACAAATACCAAACAACTTCATGTGGAGTACATAGAAATCATGCAGAATGTGCAGTAAAAAGGAAAGGAAAGGAAGAGCAAAGAAAATATTGACCCAGGCGGAGGCAAAAACAAGCTGCCTAGTTCAATGTGAATGTGAAAAATCCTTTAGCAACAATAACAGTTTTCAAAACACATACTTTAGTTCCTGAGAGTTGGCTGCCATCAGTGATTTGAGTGTTTTGTCAGCCAGGGGACATCCAGACACACTAGAGAGGATAAAGAGCTAACAGTCATTTTAATGCACTCTTTGATCACAGCTGAATTGAATAATCTTAGTACAATGTCTCAATGCATATTTATACAAAATTATTTGAAAACACAACTCCACTTCCTCTTCTTGAGAGAGCTTTTTCATGTCACCATGTTTTTAAAAAAAATGACATGTGATATAAAACCTAACTCTAGCTCTGTGACACGTTTCCAACTGTAATAATCAACATAATTTAACAATCAGCACTGTTTTCCTTGTCTGTATATCTGCTAGCTGGTGCTAATGAGAGTGTAATTAATTTCACTACCTCCGATGCGATGCGTAATTCCCCGTCACATGGCCGCTGCCGTCACAGCCTGGGGTCGGACAGCTGAAAGAGAACACAAAGCATTTAATGCACAGATTACTCTACTTCCCACAGACTTTGCCGAGCCTGAACTGAATCTTTCTTTTACAACCTTTTCATGGGCATCAAAGAGAAAAGAGTTAGTACAGCGGGAAGTTTAGTAGAGAAATTATCATTATATTGCTCAACATTCAGTTTAAAAATGTCTCTGAATGCCACTGAGGGGGTGCTGTGCTGTGGAAACTAGAGGATCCTACTTTTCTCGTGGTGTGATTCTCAAGAGGAGACCCAGCAGAGCATGCACTCTAACTACAAGAGTCAAGAGTTGTAAGCTTGTACAGGACATACAGGGAGAAAACTCACTTTCAAACAGATACATTTCTGCTCCACATGAACCTGCAGACATACCAGTTACAATGATAGGCAACACAGTGAGTTTCACACTGTCCTATTTAAACAAAGGTATGGTTTGGAGTTATACTTTGTATTGTTCATACTGACCATCTGCCAACTAAAAAGGGAGGCTCACATCATTCACAGCTGACTGAATAAAGATGCCTCGAGATGTTTCATGCTCTCACGTAACATACCTCAAAAGCTCTTTCTTTGAATCTCGTAATAGCAGCTTGGCTTTGGCACTCATCATGCTGCCATCTCCTTGATAGTGTTGGTCCTCCAAGGAGACATGGTCGTAATCCTCCTGCTGAGAAAGAAGAAAAACATTGCCTTAACTCTCTGAAATGTCTAACCTAGCCACGGACTACAATGACCTAAAAGTGAATAATTAATGAAAAGCCCTGTATAATACTCTTAGAACACACGCCCTGGGGGTTAGAGTGCAAGGCAAAGAGATTATGCTTAAGGATACTTATGCTGTAGTAAACCATACATCCAGTCACACATAATCCACGTAGTATTTATGATGTATAGCCATTATTAAACCTTTATTTAACCAGGCAGGACACTTAAGAACAACTTCTTATTGACAATGACGTATGAATTTTTCCCCTTCACAGACAGGACTGTCACCAGGTGTTGTGTATGATTTTAAAGCAGGTCAAATGTGATAACTTGTGATATGAACTACAAATGAATACCACTTGTGAAATAAAAAAAAGGAAACCCTGAAAGCCCAGATTAAGATTCATTCACCTCTTGGGCAAGAATGTTACTAGCAGGGCTAAAACTGTAGCATGTCTGTATTTTGCCCTGAACATTTGTGGATTTTAGTAACCTGGGATGAATTTCAATTCTACAGTTTTGAAGTAAACTTGATTACTTTATATAATTGATAAGTTTCACTACTTTGACTGGTGTTTTTAGACTAATTTAGGCTATTTTTGGACTAAATCTGAGGCCAACAAAGTAAATACATAAATAGAAACTCAGTATTTCTTTAATTCCTGTCAGAGGAGAGGGATCTTTAAAGAAGACAGCATTTAAATCTTTATGTTGGGAGATGAAATGGCAACACTTTATTTCAGATCAGTAAATTCCCAAGTTTCCTAGATAGAATGATATAACAATTACAGAGGTAATAGAGAGAGAGTTTTGAGGTAGTTATTTCAGTTAGAGTTTAGTTAGTTGTGTTGCATTTTTTTTCAGAGGAAACTTGCAGAAAATATGTTTGCACAGCTAAACCTAGTAAATATAATATGAAAACTCCAAATGATTTAAGTATTTTATAGAAATGTAGAGAAGGGGGGTGTTGGGTATTTCAATTCATGACCTCAGTGTTTCTAAACTCCTGGCTCTACATTTTTACATCACATCCAAAGTGCCAGTTGTTGTTTTTTTTTACCTCTGCGTCCTGTAGAACGTGTGCTGTGCTGAAGTTGACAGGGATGGGGCTCTCCCAGCTGTCTCTCTCACACAGCGGCTGGTAGAAGGCGGGGCTGATGAGCACACTCCCGCCTTTGGCCACAGTGGACTCAGAAGGGGACAGCAGGTCGTCCAAAGGTGTTTTTGTCTGGGCTTTTACATTTTCCTTGCACTTCTTCATACTCAAGTCCAGGGTGCCATTTTCATCCACCTCTATGAGCATGTCCTAAAGCAAAAGAAGTTTAATCCTCAACATTTAATCAATTAATACAAGTTACAACATGTTGCAGAGGGGTACAATAAATAAAGTGTTCCCCACATATCATTGCAGTGTGTGCTAATGTATGAAAACACATGAATCAGGGGATAAAAATAGAATCTATTTTCTAATTACACTAAAAGGAATGTAAATAAAACAGTACAATGTCTCATTAATATGACAGCAGCAATATGGTAAACTTGAACCCAACAACATTTCTCTGGAGACATGAAAAATGACTTGAAATGCAGAGCAAACAACCTATGTATTTAAATAATACATACAGTGGTTATCTCACACCAGACAAAGTACCATACTAAGCCAGCGTTAATTCTGCTGAACACAAAAAAAATAATCACTGGTGTGTGGTTTTTCAGTGACAGCTGTGTCATCTGTTTTCTAGGACACACAACCAAGATGGCAGCTGGGGGGAGGGAGCGGGGAGGGGTTGGGGGGGGGGGAAGCGGTGGTTGCTGGTTTTAGGTCATCATTATTATAGCAAAAATTAAAAAGCTTAATGTGGCATAAGTTTCCACACTGACAGATGTGTTTGTCGTTTCTGCGCTGTAACGCAATAGCATGATGACTTATGGCTGTTTTATGGTATTAAAAGTTTTACCTCATTAAATGTTGAAATCCTTTTCCATAAATGAAACCAATTATTCAACGCATATGTTTCATTAAACCCTATACATCATTATTTTTTTTGTAACAAAGTGGAGCTTTTCAAATTAATTAAAGAGGATAATTTACATGAACACTGGATGTGGCTGTCCACTTTAATTATCCAGCCATTTGATGATGTGTGTATCTAATCAAAATAACACCAGTGTAAAACTAAAGGATGTACAAGACTTTCTGTCATTTATTTACGATTTATTTTAATGTTGTTTTTAACTGCAACTCAAAAAAAACCTCAGGATTTAGTTCTTTTTTTGTTGTTGCTATTATTGATGAATTAATGATATAATTTAAGCATCTCACATAGTTAAATAAGTTAAATCAGCTTATATTCACGCTTTAAAGGCCAGCTATTTGGTGCTTTTTGTGTGCGATATTTCAACGTGTTATATACATATGCAGATAAGTTAAAGCATCCGACGACATATAACACTCTAAATATGGCCCCTTTTTTCAGACCTGAAAGCTGTTCTTTATTCTGTACGTCTCTCCAAGACAACTAAGCTGTAAATGAGAACAGATGATTAACTTGCTAACACTGTTTTATTCATTCAGTGGGCTGGTACCTGGTACAAGGCCACATTCTCAGCTCAACAAGCTGGGAGACAAGGATCTGTGCTGTGTAGGTGTGGAAACCTTGAATCATCTACAGTACAGTGTGCATGTATGTAACCCACAGAATGTGATCAATATTAATCATGAAGTGAGTTTGGAAAAAGCTGAACACAATGCCGCGTTGGAGATAATGACAGCAGATGAGATTTTGGCTCTGCACACATTTCCAAGAAGAGTTTGGATTTTGTGTGAATTAAACTTTTCAGATGTTAACTCCTTTAGCTGATTGGCTTAATCCGTTAAAATGCTTTAAAAATCTATCTGGTGTAGACACACAGCCTATGCTGGATCATATAACTAAGCAAAATATCCTCTGCCATCTGCAGCGGGCAAGATGCAGTTTCAGACAACAGTTCAGGGTTTTTACATGCCAGCTGATGTCGAAACAAAATACACTACCACATGTTTATAAAAAAATATGCGAGTAGTTGTAATTGGGAAAGAAGGCTGATTGTAATTCTTCTTCTTTGATGTGATTACACAAATTTTCATTTGTGTACATTAAAGCTTTATGAAGTGGAAACCTCCTTGTTTTTCTGCCACCAGAGCGCCAAGCTCCCTTTGCCAAATTCTGTCTTTTGATGTCTTCCCTTTTTATACACAAATCAGAGTTCCTTTAAAATGACCACATTAAATACCTTTCCAAGTGGTCTAATTTGATTACCTTTGTGGAGGTTGCCAAGGGCCGGCCAGCAACAGCCTCCATGTTCTTCCGGTAGCGAGTGGAGAGGTTAAGGATGGCGGCGGTTGCTGCTGCGGCTTGGAGGCCGTCTTCTTTTTTGAATTGACTTGGTGGGCTGTGCTGACCAGAGGTGGGCAAACGGCCACCAGGAGCACTAAGGAAGCCAGGATACTGCTGAGGTGCTAAAAGACAAATAATTAGCGAATAATTTAGTTACTGAGACACCAAGTGTTCTATGCAAACTTAATAGTACATAGAAAACAATTATATTTGTTGGTTTTAGCAACAACCACTGATACAAAATATGGATGCAATCCTTAAAATGGATAAACAGGACTTCTAAATGTAGATCTCAGTTTGTTGTTGTGGACTGACTATTCATTTTGTGACTGAAACAAAAGCTCCATACTTTTGACAAAAAAATTCACCTTCAATACCATGTTAATACAAACAAACATTTTTTGTTTACAATAAAGGTGTAACTTACAATCAGGGAAATGTGACATTTCCTGGTCCTGGTTGGTCCCCATCAGAGGCTGTTTGCCGAAGACCTGTGCATCAAAGCTGGCATAATCAAAGCGGATTCTGCTGTATTTGTCCATGTCTTTCGTGAGGCTCGTTTGCAAGGCTGCTACTGGATGAGAGAGTCTGTAGTTCAACTGGTTCATCTCGAACTTCTTTATCAAGCCAATAGCTCTACAAGGAGGAGGAAAAAAATACTTTATTCTATTGTGCAAAACTTGTGAAATAACAACTGCACAAAAAGCTCATATTAAGCACTTAAGTATAGATATTGTCTTTAACCATTCAGGGATGCCAGTGCTTTTGTACACATAGAATCTGGGATCTGATGTGTGTTGTAGATCCACAGCCAGGTTGCCAGACTAATTAATATAGTGGGAGTGGGCATACTGCCCATGATATATCCACAGGGAACAAAGAGTTCTGCTCTTTTATCATCTCTAATAGAGAAGAACTCACAGGACCACCAAGCGTTGCTTATGTCTGCTTGGAAAGCCTGAAATAGACGTTCTGCTGGGATCAGTGAATAAAAATATCCCACACCCCCCTCAACAATAATAGTGTTTATCACTTTTTTGCATAACCCCAGTTACGCTTTTACAACTTCAGTCCACTACAGAGCGGAATATGATTTGTGGATGCTTGTTGTAATTGTTTTCCTGCACAATGACCATACTGATTGCAATGAAAATCCTCAATGTCCGGTCTGGTACCTCGGTGAGCGGTCAGGTGTTTGTCTGCATTTCAGGCTCTCGTCCTGAGGTTTGGAGACTTTCACTGCAGCAGCAATGGGGCAGCCTGAGAGACTGGTTGGGGAGGAAATCAAACACATTAGCCTGATGCTGTTACTCATCTATGAAAAGGGCACCGATTTCTAACAGCTTTCTCCTGTGAATGTACCTCCGGTGGGTGCTACGGTTGCTGTTGACATGGCCTCTTCCTGTGCACCCGGGTGTAGGGCACTTGAGGACGTTCTCATGCATGGCCAGGACTGAGGGGACGAGGACAGAGAGAGGACGTAAGCTCAGAAACATAATTCCACATGTAAGACATAATCAAATTTAAAGAGTATAAGATGGTAAATACACACACACACACACACACACACACTGCACATTTTACAAACAAAACAAATACATTTTCATACATTAAATGATGATTTATGTAACTGGTTGGTACATTAATGCCTATAGAGCAAAGATGCTACAGAGACAGAAACAGGAGAAAAAAGCAAAAGGCTTTCTTATTGTGAGGAATGCTGTAATGTGGCTGAAATGTAAATAGCTTAGTGCAAAGAGGAGCGTAACAAACCAGCTGATTATATTCTTCAAAACAAACACGTCGTTAAAGGTCCGCTCTGTATCCTTAGAAACTTCTTTGCTGTACATATTCTCCAATTAGTTTGTTGGAGTTGTCTATTTATTTTTGAATGCTGCGTTAGCTAGCCCTTTGATTTGCAAATACTGGCTCCAGTCTAAGAGCACGCGCTTTTTTGAAAAAGTTAATTACTTTTTCTGTTCCTTTTGTAACATTACTGTTTAATGTTGAATGTTTGTGGAGTTATATTGAAATGACTTAACAATCGCCAGTGTGTGTGTGTGTGTGTGTGTGTGTGTGTGTGTGTGGGTGGGGGGGTGGAGAATTCAATATTCACACATTACAACACATTACGAGAAAGAGAGAGAGAAAGAAATCCTTTACATTTATTTGAAAAGTTTCATGCACATCTTTGAATTGAACTAAATGTATAAGCAGGCCTTTCTTGTCTTTGGGTCCGTGCTAAGAGGATTTCAATTACTGTGACTGATTGTAAATCCTAAAACTGGCAGTTTTTAAAAGTATAAATCATCCATTATACAGCATCTACACACAGAACGGCTTATGTGACTTACTCTCTGGAGGAACTCGGACTTTATGAGGACACCCAGATAAACTCCTGTGATGTGGGTACAGGCCGGTCACATGACCCGTGCCATCGCAGCCAGGAGTTGGACACTTTATATCCTTTTTATCTGTACGCGGAGAATCTGCGGACACAGTAAAACAAGATTTCACAATAAATAAATATAATACATATACTGTACCGCTGCCTAAACATATCAAAGCCCTTCTGTCTTTGTCTTTATCAAGAAATGCAGAAATAAGTGAAATATACCTATAATGTACTTTCCTGGATACATATTGTACATAGGTCAACAGATTGAAATATCATGCAAAGCCAGACACTTTTTCCACATAATGCATCTATTAATCTGTCATTTTAGTTAAGGCTGCAGTTCAACACAGAGTATTCACTTCTTAATGCCCATCCATCGAAAGATTACATCTAGGATTACACATTTAGCTGCAGTCATTTGAAGAATCAGAGGGAAACATGAGAGGTACTTTAGGAGGATTTAAGACTTATGGTCATGGTTAAATATCCAGTTGATTCCTATCAAAATCCAATATTCTGAGTAGTAGCAATTCCATCAGAAAATTTTGTTCTTCTTTTTTAGTCTGTTTATTTATTACTTCACTTGTTGCCAAAATGTTTTAGTACTTAAGAGGATTTCCTCCCTCTGATTCCCCCCTGTGTATGCTTCTTTTATTCCTTTTAATGTTTTTTTTTGAGCGCCCGATCATCCAAATCACATGTGGTCTATCTGATTTGTGAAAACTGTTTGTTCCCAAACTGAACAGTTTTGATTCTTAAGAATGTGTTTATCTTTAGATCAGCTTCATTTTACTTCACTGGTCGTTCCCTCCACATCGTTACCTTTTCCTCCATGATAGGTGAGTCTGCTGTCCATGTCCATCATCCTATGGTGCCTTCTCTCATTGGTCATCTGCTCCATGAGGAACCGGTCCATCTCCCTGTAGGCATGGTGTAGTACCTGTCTTTGCTCTGTCTGCAGCGCTATGGCCTGCTCCAACAGGCTGAGGTTCACCCTCCCTCGGTTCATTTCCAGGCCTCTCTCATGGAGGCCCATAGGCCAGCCATCAAGTCGAGGGGGCCTCTCTGAGTCTGCCTCCGCCTCCCCTTCACTGTCCTCCTCTGGGGGGAGCGGCCTGTATCTTAGAGCCTCAACCTGAAAAATACTCGCTCTGCCCATCAGACTTCCTAATTCTGAGTGTGGCTCTTCTCTCGTGTGGTCGTTCCTGCCTAAAAGGTCTTCAGAGGCTCTGGAGGGACTGCAGCCTGAGCCATTCACCTTGGCAGACAGAGGCAGTGGCTCCCACTCAGCCTCGCTCATGTCTTGGTAAAGATTCTGTGGCGATGATGCACCGCTCATCCTGTCTTGACTTTGGTCTTCTTCTTCATTATTAAGGAGCTCCTCATCATCTTCATCCATGACACGTTCAGATATGTCCGGCTCACACAGTGGAGAGTCATTTGACGTAACTTCTGACCATCCGAGAGAATCACTGGACTTTGCTGCTGCATCATGGCAGCCATTTCTCTTGGCAACTCCATTGATTGCACTCAAGTTTCCGTCTAAAACAACAAGGAAACACTTATTATTTTATGCGTTTTCAAGACTTGACAGACCAAACATGTTCTTTTGTGACCCCTCAGTCACATACAGGATAAGAATTGTATGTCCTCGATAATCTTCTCCAAATCCTTTAAAAGGTTTTAGATTTTGTGTTACTTTTCTACAAATAATATCTTGAGAAAAAACATGTTTTTATAACCTTCTAGTGGATTAATAAGAACACATGTTGCAACAGAAATGATAATCATAAGGTTGCAAGATTTCAGAGCAATTCAAGTATATTTTAGATAACATGACCCTTCTGTTCGCTAGTTGCAACATGAAACCTCGAGATGAGAAACACAATTGTTTTCTTCTTCCTCTGTGTCTTCAATTGGAGCAACAACCCAATATAGATTTAGGACAAGATTATCGAGGGATTTACTGTGTGGTGGACAGTGAACATCAGTTTTTAATTAGTTATGTGTATTTGTAAGTGCAAGCTAAGCAGCAACACGTTGTCATCTTTGAATAAAAAAAACACATAATTGTTGTTTCTAGGGATGAGAACAAGGAAAGTGAAGAGGACTCCTGAAAACACAGATGGAGGAAACCACAAACATGAAAATAAAGGAGAGAAATCTCTGTGAGCTGCTGCTGCCTGTGTGGCAGAACTTGGGTTAAGGAGACTCCATATATAGACCTCAGTCAACAAACTGACAATATTTTATGTTACAAGAAATGTGAATAAAGCAAAACAGCTAAGAAATAAGTGGCTTGCTTAGTGAACATGACTCAAAATTGCTTAAAATCGAACTAACTATATTAATTTTAATAAGAAGTTTTATTTTGAATTCACTTGTCGAATCTTAACAAAAAACTGTGGTTGAAAAACAGCTTAAAGATTAAATGACAATCATAAATGCCACGGGATTAAAAGCAAAGTAACATGTTTATCCGTGTGTAGAAAAGCAGGGTGATTTTAATGTTTAAAAGAAGAAACATTTGTTCAAATGTTTTTTTTCTAACATCAAAACTGTATATTTTAAAAATAAGTAGTTATGTGGGTCTTTCTCAGTTAAAGCTTTTGTATCTTATTATTTTAGTGTAGAAATAACTCATAATAGCCCATTAAAATGCGAGATGCTGCAAAAAAGATTGGTAGATGATTTAATTGAATGTTTTGTCAAATTATTTTTTTAATAAAGTCATGTATTAGTTTTTTAAAAGATGAGTCACTGAATTCCCAGCTTTTGAGTTTTAAAATTCTGTGATAAGACAGCATATATGAGAAATGTAGCACCATTTTCAGATTAATAAACTATATACATTTATTCTTGGATTTTACACTAATTTTGTATAATCTCTTTTCTCCATCTGAATGTGCTGAGCACTCTCAATAATTTAATTTGCATGACCTTTTGCTGTCTATCTTTTAGCATAAATCCAGAAATCCTGGTCACATGTACAGAAAGCCACAAAGATTGTGCGAAGCCTTACGCACTGAAAGTCTGATCAGTGGAACAGACAAAGAGGGTTAGGGTTATCCCTCAAAATGCATTTGAAACAACACTTTATTAACACCACTGATTATATTAAGTCTTGGTCACTGATTAACAATGGAAAGCTATCATCTGGATTGATTCAACAAAATCTCTCTTGATCCTCCAAAACCATTCAAACTTATGCTCTATTAAGGCTCTTTGCACTGTAAGGGTTTTTACTTTCAGTAGGCTGGACTGTGGGCCTATATCCTCTTAAGTGGCTAGACACCAGAGACTGAACCTAAAGTGGGATCCGATAGGTTGAGAAGATAGACAGAGATGGATTCTGAGAATCACATCACACACTGTTGAGCATGATACAGATACAGGCATTATCAGACAGACAGCTATGACTTATTAATGGGAGCAGCACAAAAACGTAATCCTCACCAAAAGAGCTTTAACATAAATTATGTGGCACTAATAAAATGACAAACTGTTTTTGTAAATATATGTTTTTATATGATTATAAACTACAGTGGAATTTGACATGTCTGGTTTCATATGCATTTTAGTCCGGCAACATTACAACCTGTTAGTATCAGTTCCCTGCTGTAAAAAATATTTAAAAAGAGGTGTCTAAAGACAAACCCTGTTGAATGAAAAAGTAAAGCCAGTTGCACGTATTTACATTTATGAGCCGAGCAACGAGGGTTTTGTTTTTCATCCAGATGGACTCCCCGGCCTGACACAGCCGCATACAGTCAGACAAGCACACAGACGTATACACACACACACACACACACACACACACACACACAGAGAGAGAGACACAGAAGTGCAGTGAAAAAAAAGAAAGAGATGGAGGAAAAAAACTTGGATCCCTCCGGTGGTTTGTGTGTTGGAACAGGTGAACAGTTTGTACTCCAGAATAGCCATTACCAGCACTCTGCAGCAGGGCTGCAGTTGGCTGGAGTTGAACGCAGTGTGGCTCGACCAAACGAGAGGCTTATTTTTCTCCCTTTTTGTTAAAATGCAGATATGACCAGTTTCCTACTGCAAAAATTCTCACTGCCTCCAGTCTACTTTTCCAATTTTTGTTTTTCCACAGAAAATAGCCCCCAAATCTGACAATAACAGCAAAATATGTTCTGAAATTGTTTATCAAAAATCTGTGTTCACTTAACAGTCTTTAATTCTGGCAGTATTTTGTTTTGTTTTAAAGCTGCGTCCACTGAATATCAGGTTCAAAAAAGGAAAATATACAGCAGTCAATCAATGTTGGATGATCAAAAGAAAAAGTATCTAGAATACACAACAACAAAAGGAAAAACTGATGATGCACAGTAAATTACTTAGATAATTGTAATGTAATATGAACCCAGGAAACAAATAAATTCCATTTCCAATGAATCCACACAATTCAGTGAGCTACTCTCCTGGTCCATTTAACTACACACATGTGTACTATAATGAGCTGTAGACATTATGCCTAATTATGTATTAGACTGTGTTAGAGGGCCTAACAAAAGCTTTTGAAAGGGACAATTACGTTTGTTGCTTAGTTACATCGTTAAAAATATACCAAATCAGTGCAGATTATAGTGGGCGAGAATGCACATGTACACCACGAGCATTGTTGCCAAAATGTACAAAATTCAATTCATTAGTTAAAAAGAAAACATTTTCGCTCCTGAAAAGGACAGTGGCATAAGTGAAGATAAACATTTTTAAACTGTTGATGATGAAATGTTCCCGTGGTTTAGTAAAGTCTCTGTAAAAATAAAACAGCAAAACATCAGCCAAGCAATGTTGACACCTCAATAGGCAACTTCAATAAAAATTTTGTAGTTTAATTTAAATCAAAGTTAATTGGTGCACTCCCCCATTCAGTGTTTCATTCTATGGATTCAATGGGTTTGGACTGGCTATTGAAGAAAGACAGATGAGGGGTCTGAAATCTGGCCTCATCAAAAGAGGGTAAAGCCACGCCAGAAATATCATGGCAGATCAGCTGTCAAAACTTCAATTTGTGGACGTGAGACACAACTAATGTGGACCCAGCAGTGTAGTCTTTCACTTTCACTGCACAATGATTGCGGCTGCTGGCTGATGGCAGAGGGAGGGAAATATGAATGCAACAGATGGGATTTTAAAATTCAGCGTCAATTGTTCATCAAAACAGACAAAACAACAGGACATCTGTTTACCTGCTGGAGTGTCAATGTTCCTCAGCTCTTCTTTGTCCTGTGGCGGTGCCAGGTCCTCGCTCTCCTCTTCACATGCCTCGCTGGGGCTGTAGTGGCGGGGCTTCATCAGCAGGGACTTTCTCTTGTTGACGGGGGCACCCTGCACCCCTTCCTGAGCACTCCTCTTCCTCGCCATGGACCCATATGGGCTGGAGGGAAGAGAGGAACGGACAAAAGGCACAGCAGGGTCAATAAAGGCCTCAGTTGGCTCATTTTAAAGGTCCAACTATTCAAATTTAAGACTTTTTTTATGAACCCGCTTAATGAGTCACATCTATGAACTGGGAAGAAAATACTTCCTTTTTGGCATTAAGATGTAAAAGATGAGAAAATTCTTAGTGTTCACAACATAAAATTTCACCTGTGAGTCTCAGTGATGCAGTCGGCCAGCCCTGTGAAATAAAGGCCAAAAAAGAACAGATAAAAGTCATGTTTACATTTCCACTACAGTAGCACAGCATCTGTCGACATATTCTTCATCAAAGGTTCAAGGCAACTCACTACTTTTGGGCTGCTGCTAATGAAATTTTTTACAATGTTCTGTAAATATTTGTTTTGTAGATAATGTTTTAGGGATGACACCACCTGGGCTAACACTGCTTTATGCAGCCTTTTACCATAGATTGTGTTCTCTTTTACGATGCCATCAGGTATGGGCAGCATAAGGATGGAGAAGTGGTCTCCTCATTGATCTGAAAAGCTTTTCATTCAGACTGCTCATTCTCTGGGAAACCAACAGTAGCTCATCCTTTGACAGCTTTGACAACATGATCTAAAAGGGTAAATCAATTTTCCCAGAGGCCTGTGTAAATCTCATTCACAAGTTCTGCCCCTACTCCCATGAAGCACAACCAATAATAACACTTTTCATGAATTTCCCCAGATGTAGTAATAGCTCCAGCGTGAGCAGGCGGGCCTCAGAGGCCCTGAACACTTGCATAATGACATATCCAGTCTAGAGGTTTTCAATCACACAATATATACACACTCCTTAACTAATTTGAGCCAGTGTTTCAATTTAATGAAGTTATTCCCCTCTGAATAATGAAATGGCAGTGCAGTGCTCTTCAGACCGGTAAGATAATACATAAAATTGACAGTTATAAAGTTGGATTGTTGAACTGATACCCCTAACCCATGGCGGTAAGTGGAATATTTGTGTGTGCATGCATGCATGTGCGTTTCAGTTAAAAGCGAGCTAAAACTGAAAGCTGTACTCACCTGTGCTACTGTTATATGTCATCAGGGTTTGCTCCTCACCGTCAGAATCCATCTGTAAATAAAACATTCAATGTACAGATGAGCCACTATAGAGCTTGATTTGAATGTATTTAATTTATATTTTTTTATTCATTTCTTTTATTTGAAATGGAAAAAGGCTTAAACACTTTATAGATTATCTGTGATTTTTTGTAAGTCAACCAGAGCCAGTGAGCCTAAAAATCTATTTGTGTGAATGACAACATCACAAAGCGCTCCTAAAACATCAGTAATATGCAAACACATAAAGTATAATGTTAGGAGAGAAAAAAGTTTCAAAGGTGAGTAAAAATGTAATGACACTAAATAATGACATTAAAGTACAGACAGCACCTCACTGTGTGTGTTTAGACAAAAATAGTTGCTAAAATCCATCCACTCTCGCTGGCTGTTGCTTGTGGGTCCCAAATAAAACCTATTAAACATAATTATTCCAGGCTGATGGTGGCGTATAGTGGTCACAGGCCAGTGAAATCTGTGAGTCATAGGATATGCTGTTACTTTTCCCTGGTAATGGGAAACATGACTCCTCTCTCTCGTTTGCTGTTGTGATTGAAGGCACTGACCTGTCATACATTTATAATAGGGGAGCAGGTGTGGCAGTGATGGACCTTAATTTCCTTTAATAAACCTTTTATGTGCCACACTCTTAATGCCACGCCGGGCCCTCAGAGGTCCTGCTCATAATAGGTTCATTACTTTTGATTACTACAGCCTATTGAGACAAACAACTCCCAAACACTATAGATTACATTCTGTAAAAACGAATGTACCTCATTAGTTTGTAACACTTTTCCACACAGACTTCAACATTTTGTATAAATTTGTTGTTCTGAAGGCAAAATGTTGCTTTTACATCCTACAACCTGAGATTGGAACATGGACATTAATCAAAGTTCAAATGATGTTATCACTGTACTGAAATATCACCAATGACTCACACATTTATAACCAAGGTGTTTTTTTCCCCCTTTGGCTGACATTTTAGAAGTGCCCTTCTCATGTTAATGTTTTAAAAACAGTATTTTATCGTTTAACTTGTTATATTTATAAAAATACTTTCTGGATGAATTAGGAATAATATGTTAGTAAAGCATGCTACAATTAAAAAAACAAACAAACAAAATTACGCCATACTATACGTCTGACTATATAGGCCCTTTTTTTTTTTTATCGTGAGCTGCATATCCAATTTCACATATTATGTAAGTTTGAGTATGAAACAAATGAAAGCAAACTGAAACCTTTCTTTAGTTAGCACTGCTTTTAAAGTACGTCACATGTGCATTTCTGACACAATTATTATTAAGCACAGGCTACTTTATATATAATTCACATAACAAGAAGTGACAAATAAGACGACAATTAGGAAGGCCCCCTTAGATGCTCTGGTGTACTAACAGGTAGTCCTTGCATAGCAACAACATGGACAAACATGTGACGCTGGGTGTTTACAGAAGCAGAACAAATAGATACATTCAGGGTCAAATTGGAGCTTTTACATCTAATCTAAGCCATCTAATCTGGCTGAGAACTTTATATATTTTACCTTTTCATTATTATTCCATGACAATAATTTTGGTCCAACGTATCATTCATTTATACAGAGTGCGATATTAATTATTAATGAAAGAATCTGCCATACGACCTGTTGAAAGATGGTCATGGATATATGAAAGTGGAATGGCAACACTCTTTTAATCCCCCATATTAAGCCTTTAGAAGGCGTATACTACGCATTTAATAAATGGTTTACAACGCATTTTAATGTAGTTGTAAGGCGATATAAGAGTTTATTACTTCTCCTGTGGGCACCCATAAGCAGAAGCTCATGTAAAAACATATAATGAATGACATTATGCTAAAACCAAGTTGTATTAATATAAAATTGGTCTTATTATTATAATCGTTGACAAAGACTATGCATTAATAAACACTTAAATGCTTAAATGCTTTCAACTACACCATAGTGTGTTAAAAATCATTAAAACAATATGTATATACTGATTAGAAATGGTAAATAGCAAGTAATAAGTAAAGTATTACCAGTGTGTATTACCATCCATGTGTACTTAAAAATGGGCTTATTGCAGCATAAACCATGTAATAAAAGTGTAAATACAGAACACTGCTAGAGTAATTTGTGTTTTTAAGTTTGTTCAGTTTTTCAGTTTAATAAATAAAATAATATCATGTTGTAGTGCTTCCATCTAAATTTTGTTTCCGCTATCTCTGCATGCTTTTGTGTTACCAAATACTCGCATAAAATTTTGTAAAGAAACAAGTGGGATTGTGTAGGGGCAGTTTTCCAAAATTCAACACACAGAAATGTAGCCACTAAGTACAATGTTTAAGGTTGATAGCAGTGTTTTAGCATGTTTTACTGCAAAATATGTTAACTTTACATCACCGCTAAGCATTTTCCAGAACATAGGCTCTTGTATCTTACTGCATATCCATGTATTTTCCAGTTCTACTAATTTCTATATAGTTTATATATGGAAATCCATGCTCGCATAGATATTATAGAAACTTAGTTGAGAAGAGTGACTGATCACAGTGACCATTATGCTGATTTAATGTTATGATAGCTAAAACACAGGTTTGGTCCTCTCTAAACTTTCTGTTATAGTTTGAAAAAACAGTTTTATCAGGTACAAAGCCAGCTGAGATAACCTGACAACTATAGGCAGCCATCACTTAAGAAAAAGCAGACTCAGCAATACATTTTAAAGTGTATATTATATGCTGCCACCCACAGCTCTGCATAAGTAAAAAACTATCTCTTATGATCACTGTGGTCAAAGGAGCAGTGACGCTCCATCACTTAGCATGCTACTTATCCACAACACTGTTCCACAGTCATTTATTCCCAGAGACTTTTTGTCCCTAACAAAAGTTATTTTCACTTTGTATGTAGAATTTAAGCCATATCTGTGCCCCACCTGTCTCAGATTATTTACCTTTGATAGTAGTTTTTCGAGCACTCTGGAGGATAAGATGCCAGATCCGCACTGTCCACCCTGGTTGATGCTTTCACACTTGTTATCTCTCAGGAGGTGATCATGTAATTCATTATCTAGAACAGAAAAACACCAGCCACACATAAAAATCTGTAGCTTGGTTACTATTTTTTACACAACGGAAATCAATTATATGTCTCTAAACCATCTTTCTGAAGGTTTTATTTATTGCATTTTCATAATCTAGAGACATGGATGTGAACATGCAGTCAGAAAAAGGTGGAAAGAGCATATTAATACCTCACATGGAATAAGGAATACGATGCAAATTGATTGCTTGACAGAGATCAAATTGCTTGCTTCTAATTAATACAAAACATCCAAGAGGGAAAACAAGGATGAACACAATGAGTACATTAAGCCTCTTCACTTCACAGATCTTATTATGGAATTATTTATTTCTGTTAGCTTTGAAAAAAAAAACAACATCTTCTTAATTATAGCTCACAGAGCGCTTCCCCCGAAAAACAAAACTGGGGGGAAAAGAGGGAGAGTGAGGGCGGGTTATTCACTGAGTTTCATTAGCATATGAAAAAAAAGACTCACTACTATTTGAGCTGGTTTGTCATCTGCTGAATCATATTTATGCACCTCACCCCACCCCGCCCTCACGCACACACGTACGCACACAAGTCCATCACAAATAATGCCTCTCAGAGGACTGTTTCCCTGCGTCTAGGGCAGATTTCTCAGGGGGAAAGGAGGCAGCCTGATGCTTAGGGTCTATGAGATTTTACTATGTGTTAATCTGGCTGCTAGCTGTCCTTGAGCCCAGCCCATTCCCCCCTAACCCCATCTGCTAGCATTCCCACCACAGAGGAGAGAATGGGCTGCGACTGGGGGTAGAAAAAGAGAGAGACCTTCCCAGTCCAACAATCATGAATAACCATTGCCTCGCACCATTATCAGAAAAGGCTCGATCCAAGCTGAGATGGTGGAGAGGAAATATCTGTAAAACACCCCAACGCTCCTGACATTACTCTAACCACACTCTCGCATTTTGTTGTAAGTGATGCTATTATGATTATTTTCATATAATGCCTTATTAATACCGTGCAGCTGCTGTGGATATTCATCACTGACCTTGAGTCTTTGTGTCCCCTTGTTCCCAGCTTATCCATGCACTTGGGACGCTCTCATGTAATTAACACAGACATTATTGTGATGGAGTAAAAAAAAACTCAGTGGTACTGTGCTGATACCTCATCTTGAAACCAATAAAGCAGGCCAGAGTAACAAAGTAAGATTCTGGAGACCATAAAATTAATTACATTATTTACATTTCCTTTAGATAGGGGGTACAGGCGAGATGATAGAGGCGAATGAGATTACACAAAATAAGATTTCAAAATGTCAGTGCTGCACACTCAACCAACCAACTGTTATGATTAGATTACTCTTTTAATATAATTACTGTCTAAGGCTGTGTGTGGAAACAATGCATATATAAAAAACAGGAGCCACATCTTAACTGATTCTCATCCTTTTCTCCACAAGCCTTTTTCTCTTAACCTTTCTTCAACAGTATCATTTTGAATTATAGAGAATGGATGGGTGCTCTGTGCAAGGTCACTGTCTGGTGTGTACTCACCCCCCACCCCCTCCTTGTTTTTGTTTCCTCTTCCAGAAGCACACTGAGTGAAGGGTTAAAACTGGAATGGATTTAATTATGGAATGAATGGAATTATAATGCGCCTGCAGCAAGTTTTCCTCCTTATTTATTAAAGCAGCTGATGGGCCAGGTTTGATGAGCCACTTCTGGCATAATTGAGTCATCACACAAAGAGGGTTCCTCGCATTCAGAGTGGTTTTATCAGCAGCAAACAGACCTGATTACTGGCAATTACACTCTGATCTAGGGGAAGGAGAAAAAAAGGGTAAATGTGCGGGGTAACTTCTGTGTTTATAGTTTACCCCGGGAATAATTTTCACATTAATTTTACATGCTAAGTGTTTTCTGTTTATGTATAATAAAGAGCAAACGGCAGGAGATAGCACCTTTTACTTTCATATTTCCTTGTAATGAATGTCTGAGGATATAGCGAACTGATCACAATTTATGTTTACCCTATAGGAGGTTTGAGGTATGCAGAGAACCAGCAAAACATAAAGCCAATCTAGTTGAAGCAAAAGGTGAGCTGGCAGGAGTATACCTGCTTGGAATGTGTTCACACCTATTCTGTGGAAAGCAGGTGAAATTGTACACAGAAAGCAAGCGATTGCTTTTTTGCCATTTTTCATTGAGATGCAAATTGATTTGAGGTGAGTAAATTAGACTCTGCTCAGAGATTAAAATCAACTTCTGTTCAGTATTTAGATAAACAACTTTTCTTTTTTTTATCTTTTTTGTGAAGTGGCCAGGGAGCCATCAGACGCCCCATGCCTGAATACCAGCTGGACATTAGAATAATAGCTGATATATTTTAGGAGGGGCAAGGGGACAAAGGAGGTCTATGATGTCTAATTTATGTCTAAATCGTGGCCTAAAATCCTTTTTTTTAATTTTACAATAATTATTGTTTAATTATTGGTAACCTACATAATAAAATTGACAGACAAACAACATTTGACTGCAGTGTTAAGGAAAGATATTATTTTTCATTTGAATCAAAGAACATAAGATACTGAACAGTAAGTGTACCCATTGAATGCTTTAAATATTAAGATGAGTCTACTTAGTATAATCTAAATTATCGGCTTTTATTTGTGCTGTGTCTGTATATGGCCTTTCCAATAAAAGAAAAAAAAATGCTGTATCTGAAAAAAAGATTCTGCCGGCAATTTACGAGCATTCCTCTGCCTGGATAGAGGTTTCTGGATTCATGCAGACACAGTCAAAAATCTTGAAGTCAACTGCGATTTCAGATATAACAGCCTCACAGCTACCCTGACGGCCAAGCAAAGTGTTTGTGCCTTTTGCCAAAGAGTACTTTTATAGAGAAGCGTATTGGCATCTTATCACTTCTCCAAGACAGAGATGCTTCAATAAAAGAACACAGCTCACAGAATTCTTAACAGACAATTAGGAGCCTGGCTAGCCACTATCGCTTCAATGATTTGTTATGATGGCATAACTACAGGGGAAACTTGTTATTGGACGGAGTTAGCAAGCGTCCCATAAAAGAGTCAGATGGTGACACCTTTGCCGAGGTGATTTATGAATCTTGTAATCGTTTTCCAAAGTCATCCCAAAGCCTTCCCTCTAAATTGAGTTCATCTGGAGCCGGACCACACAGAGGCACCAAGTCCAGATTGTTTCTTCTGACATCAAAGAGCCAATTTCTGTTTTTGACCAAATTTCTGGTGCTTTTAGTTCCCTTATCGTATGAAAGGGGCCTAGATGATATGCTATTTTATTTGTGAATTTCAATCCAATTAAGAACACCAAAATATTGAGACAAATAAAATTAGTATCTTCTTGCTCTACACTATGAATCAATAGGATAATAAATGGAGTGGCAGACAATTCATCCATTGGCAAGTCTCCAGTCTGCCAAACCACTCTCATGTTAGTTTGAATCTTTGAATTCTGTTATGAACATGGTTTTTCAAACCTGTCTAATTTGGGGACAGGTGTTTGGGGAAAAAGAAGTTCCAGCCCCGGTGTAACAATGAGCAGAGTAATCCTGCTCATTGTTCCGGCCCAAGGAGGCCCTTTCATGGAGGAGGTTGCATGAATGCTACCAGGTGGTCTGCAATTTGGAGAAACGTAGTAACCGTTCCAGCTAATCCCCCCGTCACAAAAGGCAGGTCTCCAGTGCTCAGTGGCTCTCCGGGGCAAAGGGAAAAGTTTACCTCGAACACACAGTGTCTGAAAGGAGTCAGGGACTCGAGCAGTGATTCCTAATCAGATTGCGCTGAAGTGAACAGCTCGCATGGCAGCTGTAGTTTTCCCAGGGTTAATTACCTTTCACTGCTCTCTCTAAATGAGTCAGCTGTTCCTGTCATTAAACAACTCCACTCTATCTCTGCTCCTCTGTCCTCCACACACATGTGCACACGAGTGCGCACGTTCACACACACATACACACACACACACACACACACGCGCGCTAACCCATACAGAGATGCACCTTTGTTTATCTTCCAGTATTTCTAATGTACTGGGTATGGCGATCAAGCAAAAGACTATTAAAACATCAATTATTATAATATTATTGCGACTTTGATCACTTTACTAATCACTGAAAGGCCATTGAAATAGAGGTAGCTTTCCTTTCTATTTATGCTACTGATATTTATGCAGATAGAAGACAGTATTCCCAGTACACCTCCCCTATCCTGGTGAAGAAAAATAATACCAATCTGTCAAGGTCTTATTCTAAACAGCCCCTTTTAGTACTAATTGAGTATATATAGGAAGCAGACATGTTCACATATGCGCACACACAAACACAGGCATACGCACAAACATGAGGATACACATACATACATGCACACATGCACAAACACAGAGTCCAGCTCTGATATAGTTGTGCTGTCATCAATTCTGAACAATCTGTCTGCTTACTGAGCTCAGTGGCTTAGGATGTTGGGGGAGTTTTAAGTGATTTTTGCCACTGTATGGTAAAATCCCTTGGCCACCTGGATTACAAACTCTAGTCCTTTAACTCATGCCAGTATAAATCCGTGTTAACTCGGATTTACCTCTGGCATATGAATTCTCAATCTGCGTAAGCTTTGTTTGGAATGAGTCGAACATAAGTATTTCATGCAGTAAGGATGCCCAATGGTGAATTTCTATTTCTGTGAAACACACACTGGGAGATAGTTTAAAACTAAATCAGTTATCAGAATAACTAGAAGAGCCTTAAGCAGCGTTTTATTACACTCAAGAGGTGAGGCCCGTATAGCCGTTCACAACCAGGTGGAAGTGTGCAATGCTGCACTGTGAAATCCATGTAACCATGGTGACAGATATAAACTCAGAGCTGTACACTGTGGTCAAGAGTTTAATCAGATTCCTTATACCAAGATTTTGCTTTGCTTATTGTCAGACGAACATTATTTGCTCAGTTGTTCAAACACAAGCCCTGGTCTGCTACCAAAGCGATCATGATAAAATAAAATATGGCACGAGCAGCCTGGAGGATCTAAATTAAGTATTATCTAATATCCATACAATCTCTCACACTCACACACACACACACACACACATACGCACACACTTCTGGGCTAGAGTTAAGCCAGACTATTTTGTACTTAAAAGGTTAGCAGGGCTGTTTTGTGAGTTTGATCCATGCTTGCCAAATCAGCAGATGGTCCATGAATATGATTATATGCATCAATAAAAGGAGTAATCTTTAACAAAATGTAAATTTGACTTAAGTCCAGGGTTTAATATACGCGATGGACTTTAACCCACTTTCCAGCCTGAAAGTGGAGCATGATAAGCTAATGCACTTTTGCATTTTTGTATAACAGCAATCACTAATGATGTTTCAGCGCTACTATTCAGAGATCAGAAAGATAAGTCTGAGGGAAGGTACAAGACATCTGCACAGTGTTCAAAATATGTCTAATCCATTCACTTTTGAGTGAGTATCTAAACAGTTCAGCAATCGATACAAAGTGAGTCTGGGTGCTTAACAAGACCCTCTCTTATGCTGCCATGCTTTGCTCTATTATGCATTTCAGTGCTTTTTAGACAAATCCTGGGTCAAGCTTTACTCAAGGATCTACAACAATAAACACACCTCTGACTAACCCTTAACCATTAACAAATACAGGCATAGACACGAAAATAAACCTTTGTACTTTTGTAAATAAAAACCAAGTCACAGCTCTGGAACAATCTGACATAAAGTTCAAGTTCAAGTACAAGAAAGCGGCTTACAGAAAGAAAGTTTTAGCAGCGATTCAGAAGTTAAGCATGGAGGAAGTAAATTGTGGTGATCATCATCAGTAACATCACTGTTACTGACCCTTCCATGAAGCTACTTATCTGAGCCTGAGGCTTACAGTACACAGCACAGCACATCCTTACACAGACAAACAGAATCACTTGTCTCCTACATCTAAATGCATTCATGTTAACATGTCCGACAGGGCAGAATCGCGAGCTTGACTTACCATGCCCCTTTTAGCCTTTGTTTTGCATCTCATAGTGACGTCGGGGAGGAGACGGAGCAGAATGATATCGAGGTGGGGTACAGGGTAGTCCAGAGTCTCGCTGCTGAAGAGAGTGTGTTTGGTCGGTGCATGTGTGTGTCTGTGTGTGTGTGCAGGGACACTGTGATATTCACCCGAAACGCTAAGCTTTTTTTCTTTTCTTTTCTTTTTTTTGTAGCCTTTGTGTCATTCACTTAACAACCAATCTCATTAGCTGCTGGGCTACAATGGGCTGAATTATTTTCTGTGTAAATAAACCACATGGTGATCCTCAAGGTAAGACCTCTGAAGGTCTTTTTAATCACATAAAAGATGGATTCACCCCAGGAAAAAAAAATCAATGACTACTAGAAAGAACAGGCTGCTTGCTGCTAAAAATAATTGAATAAGACAGTCATTTACAGTAATTTCCATTGAGAAATTAGATTTATACTCCTCAGGGTAAATAGTGAAACGAGTGTAAACTTATAATTATGTGACTGTAATTAATATAACAGGTTGATATATACATGTAGTCTTGACTTGAGAATGATTCTTTGAGCACATATGTAATGGGTAATATAAGAATAGATGGACGGATGTTCAGAAGTGCTGCTACTAGGATTTCAAAGCTAAATTATATGATTATAGCTTATAAACACGTAAAAAACAGGTTGCTTCAAAATAATTTAGTTTTTTTAAGCAAATCTCTTGCTGCAGTGCTTGTTGGTGCAGAACCTTGAATCCATTTTAAAATGTAACTGTTGTAAGTACTTGAAGTCATGACAGCTGTCTATAAGCATCAGGGACATGTCTATTGGCCAACTTGACCCTTGTTAGAAAACAAAACAAATACAAAAAGAGAATACTGCAGCCTGGGACTGCCGAGCCGGGTCACTGGAGATTTTCCAGACAAACGCCGCACAGGGGAGGGGAGGGGAGGAAGAATAAAAAGGACAGGCTCAGAATCTCATTTTAACAGACCGCACACAATCTGGGCTCCCACAGAACTATCTCTGCCTGACCGCTTTCTATTTATCCCTTATCAGTGTTTACCAACCGCTAGTTTTCTTTCATTCACACTGTGAGGCAGTTCTCTTACTATCAGTCAACAGCTGACACCGTGGAACAGCCTCAAAGGCAAGAGGAAGGGATCAAAACTAAACCAAAGCTGTTTAAACAATACAACAGAGGAAATAAATTCATAAATCCTAATTCTTCCCAACCCACAAGGGTATAAGCAGATCCTTTATAGTTAGGCCAACAAACAAAACCACAGCCAATGAGGTACATTACAATCAAGGTAAATTCTGAAATATATTTTTAAAAACAGAAAGGCGGAAATAAATCCCATGTAATATTAATTGGGAACATTTCATAGTCTTGCCCTGTCAAGCAAATATAAGTACATTCATGGAAAGGTTTTTTTCTGTTTTATTTAATTATCTTTTTAGGAAAATCCCACCTGGTTCATCCTTGTTAAGATTTTAGATCATTTTACTGTAATGTAGAACCAAGCTAGAAAATACAACGCCATTATACACAACTAACATTTTATTAAGATTTTCAAAATGTTCTAATAAGTATTGCCTAGTTTTATTGTTTTTTTTAAAATATCTGGTTAGAGTCCACCTCTAAAGCAACCAGAAAGAATTGTTAAAATTACGGTGTAAGCCTATATAATTTATATAATGAGGATTAATGTTATGCACACTAAATTATATATTATACTATTTTACTATTACTGAACTCTAATTTATGCAATATTACTAATAATATTTTAAAGTATTATATATTGCCAGTTTGACACATTCCTGAAAATATATGGATTGTACATTTACACAAGACCAATTTTAAACAATATTAGAAGCTACATAGACAGACTGTTTAAAATATAACATGTTACTGAGAACTAAAGAGATTAAAATTACATTTGAAAGGTATATATCACACTGTTGCTTTACATTTTCCAGTAGGACACACAAACAGCACTGTTGTTCTGTAATACTGTTCAAAAGTTAAGTAATTAATTACATTTATCCTTTCACCAGCTGCTCAACAGCAGATGGATCATTTCTGAGACCTTGTTGAATTAAATCCACATAATTCATTTTCCTGGATTAACCAACTGAAGTTTGAGTAGGGTAAAAAAACAGGTAACACAATAAGTATCAGACTGACATGTATGGTGAGCTTTTTGGTGTGATTTTGTCGTTTACATTATGTGCACCCGACGGCAACTGACTTTGAATTAAAACAAGCTGTTAGAAATCAAAAGATCCCAAAGCCTGAATAACTTTTTATTTTTATTTCTTTGCAAAATTGATGGAAACAGGTGAAAAACTTTTACCCACCACAGAAGTTAACTGTGCAATGCAAACTATGTGAATAAGTTTGCAGTTCTGTTGAGCAGTAGGTACCATGGACAGTTCCTGGAGGTGAACAGAGGTTGCAATTATGTGTTGTGTAGCAACTTACATCCTGCTTTGAGGTGGAGGGTGGGGAGCAGAGAGGAATAATGCCTCTTACTTATCACTGCTTTACCACACATCCCTGCTATAGCCTGTGCTGCTTTTGTAATTAAAACAAAGACTAGAGGTGTAACTTTATTACCTCGCTTGCAGGTCCTGTCTTCATATGTCATCGTCTCTAAATAACTTGCCAAACTTCTCAAAGGATTATCGAGATGTGACTTTGCTGTGTTACCCAGTGTCCTTTGTTGCTCTTTTCTTGTTTGTTGGGAGATGCGAGCTGACTCAAATAAGCTGATGGAGTTATGATTAAATGGATGCTAACAGGCAGAATGACAAGTGGCATTTCAATTTATTTTGCCACTGAAAACGTTCAAAATTTTCCACTGAAATTCTCCAAACCGAAAAATTATTTAACACCTCAATCACAGAGTAAAATGTCTCTGAAAGACATGGCAATAGATAAGCAGATGTTGTTGGTTTACATCGTTGACTCTATAGGTTGTATTGTTTATTCTCTGTTGATCAAAAGAATACAGAGCAAAATCTAAGGAGACATTGAAGTTAAGATAATATCAGGACTGTAAATTTATCCTCTAACATAGACCTGATCTCTGCACTTGTTTAAAACAGTGATCAACTTAAAGGTGGGTCATCAAGGTGATTCTGAGCCATTAGTGTGCCGCAAGTTACAAGTAAATGATGAACTTTTCTAACCAGTATCTGTCCTCCTAAATCAATAGTTGCTCTAGAGACTGTCAAGTGCTATGGCTCCTCTGAACTTGTTCAAAGCTAAGACTTGCATATAACACAAAAGTTCACAATTTTAGACTGTGTATCGATCACACTACATTCAGCATTAGCCTATAATTTTTAAACTTTGACTCAGTTACAACGCAAATAATTACAAATATTCCGAACAGAATATAATTTTGTGGCCCTGCTGAATTTGTGCCCACAAATTACAAGACAAAAGCTGATTTGTAGACAATTATACTGTCAAACTGAACTCAGTATTAGCATATAGTTAATAAACAAAGACTTAAATGTAAAGTACAGAAAGCCACAACAGGATGCTTTAAAATACTTCACTGACTGTTCAAATATGTTACTGGAACACAGAGTCAATGTTTAAGTGCATTAGGCTCAGTGGTCTTGTATGTACAGCTGTCACTGTCAAAGCCACAGGCAACCTGACAATGCTTTGTCTCTGCACACAATATGAACATGTGTTCTTCTAAGACAAGCTTATACTCCACACAAATGCTGTGAATTTAATCTAGGTAGACAGTATCTCATGCTATCTGGATGATCAAAAATAGGTCATGCCTCTCAAAAAACAGTTTGAGCCATTTAATCTCCTCTGAAACTGTCTGAAACCTGGACAGAAGCTGCGCTCGCTTTCCAGCAAAGATTTTAAGAACACTGATTTGTATCAAGCAAACAATGTTCATCACCAGTGCAATATTTCCTACATACTTCCTGACACAGTTCAAAACAACTGCCGGCAAAAATCTATTTTACATAATCTCGCAAAATCCACGGAGCACTTTAGCTGTAAATCTCGGTGCAAATCTGAATAAGTTTCTAGCACTTGTCCGTTTCAGCTCCTGTTTTAGATTTCATATGACAGCATCTAACAGCTTGAGCTAAAAGGCTTGTCGTTCACAAATGCGATACAGAGTATCAGTGATGATAAATGCTGACCAAACTGACAGTACATTCAATAAAAAGAACTTTGACACCAACCTAGCGCTGTGATCCAAAAAGTTTGATTTTCTCCCAGTCTCTTGATAGCTGAGCTGGTGCTGTGGCTTTGAAAGGTAGTCCCCAGGAATATGACATACTGTGCCTTTGACAGCCTCGAGATAAGCACCTGCGTTCGGGTCCCTTTTTACGTCACACCTCCCCATTCACAGCCCTTCAACATGATGCACATTTGCACATCAACAGCCACCAACCCCCCTCCTCGCTCTACTCCCACATCCGCAAAACACACAAACAGGCACACAAGAAGGCAGATGCGCGCACTAGCCTCTACTCATGCGCGCGTACACTCGCACACAGACACATGCATAGACACCACAGATTTTGTGTGCGCTTAGTGAAGATGCAACATACATGCAGGCAAACACACACATTTACACACGTACACACTCACAGGTAATTTATTCCTTTTTTTAACTCCTTCACCCAGCCTTATTCATATATCGATCCTTATTCTATGTGTTTAAAAAAAACAAAAAACTTTCACTTGCTTTGTCATAAGACCGAGGCATATGCCCTCCCAAGCTCCTCATACATCACTCATCATGCAAATGAGAGGGAATGTCACTCCTCAGCAGCAGATGGCCAGGGATGATAACAATGGCTCAACAGACCAGTTTCAATGTCTGCGACTTTATCGCTACGGCAACAACGAAAATAGATGATATGAAATCCTTGTCTGTTAATTTCATTTCCCCCCCTTTTTAATGTTTGTACCTGTCAGTCTGTTTCATTTCTCCTGGACCATTTGAATGTAAAAGCTTTGTCCGAGGTTTTCTGTCACCAGAAGTCTGGCTATCAGTAAAAGGCAGAGACCTGGAAATGATTTTTGGTGACTACGGAAGGCTGCTGCCTAGCAGTTATTCAAGTAATTAGGTGTAATTCCTCCCTGTAGGCCATGTTAGCCTCCTGAGTTAGCTCATGCGTTCGACAGGCCTGGATAGAGACAGGGAAGAATAAAAGAAGAAAGGGGCCCTGAGAAATCACCAATGCAGCTTTTCAAACACAACACCCCCCCCAGCCAAAGTGATGTCACCCTGCGTCCTGCTGACTCCTGTTCATACAAGCCCCCATAGCAGAGAGTAAACAGTGGAAGCGTTTAGCAAACAGGGCCAGATTACAATGACAAAGGCAACCACACTTCTGGTTGGAGCCTGGGGCGAGCGGGGCAAAAGAGGGGGGTGGGATGGTGTGGCTCAGGATTTAAAATAAGTGATACCCAAGAGGGGGCCCCCCTCAAGAGTAGCGTAGCCCCTTCCCAGCTGATGGTAGGGGCCACCCAAACATGCTTATCTGTCGGTGATGCCCCCCCTCTGTCCCCGGGGACTGACGTGTGAACACAATATGTAATAATAATGTATTTTCAGTTCTTTTTTCTGTGATTTGTGCATTTGGTTATGCAAGGCTGGGGACTTGAGGATGGAGAATATCATTACTTAAGGTTTGGCAGTTGATCATCACCTTGTTTAATGCCTCATTTGAAAGTCTAATTTCTAACTGTCTTCAAGAGCCAATTCATGGTACACTGTGAAAGAGACATACAAAGAGAGTAGACCTGCTCTGTTTCCCCCCTCTTTTCACCATTTGTGCCGGATATTCATAAAAACATATGAAAGTAAAGAATCATCTATCTAAGCATCTTATCCAATAACATATTCTTTGTTTGCTGATGCAGACAATCTCTCTGCGAGGACACAACAAGCTTGTTCTAAGGATGATTATTTCATGTCCCGAGCTAGACATCAGTATTTCTGGGAGAAAACACAAAAAGAATCAACTCATGTAAAGCAATCTTGACAAATTGCGAGAGAGCAACATATTGAAGACTACACTGCACTGCCATTACAAAATGTAACATTTTCTTTTGGCCCTAACATCTGTTCAAATCTCTAAAAAAAAAAGAGAGAGAGAGAGAGAGAGAGAGAGACATCGGTCAGAGCAGGCATAGAACATAAACTAGTGTTTTGTCAAGCTATTTCATCAACTGAAAATGTGGGCATAACTGGAGAGAGCTGATGGAGAAATGAAAGAGGAGTGGGTTGGACAAAATTACATGTCAAACAAGGGTTCACGTTTAAAAAGTCCTGCTCATATTTGTAGAAAGTGTTTGATTGCGTTTAGAAGGGTATTACAATGGGTCACATCTGTGTCTAAAAGCTTTTTGCATTCTGCTGCAAATTATGTAAGCAAAGTGAAGGGTCACAGCACCCTGTTGTTTTGAACACTATACCTTCCTCCTGTGAAACCTACACAAATATGTTTAACTGAATTCTTCTAATGCACTGCAGGATCAAAATGTCAGCAGTATAACTTCAACAAACCCTCATTCAACACCCCACCCTGTAATTTCAACAAAGCAATGCGACTAATTTCACATGGCAGCCCGTACATCCAAACAACAATGCATATTCACACTGTGCCACTGAATATGATAGACGTGCAAAAATCTATATTAAACTGTGGTTAATTTCAGCTATAATGCTTTAAGCTTGGTCGAAAATGACACCAATGTTTCTTCTTGGTGGTACTGAAACCTCATTGTGCAACCACTTGATGCCGCTTGTTCATCACTGAAAGTCACATAAAAGGACTGAATTAAAAATTTAAAAAATGTATTTGCATATGCAAATACAAGGAACCAAACATAAGTACATGTTGTTGATATGGCTCCAGGATGTATAACTATCTTTATGTTAATGTCAGCAGACAGGGGATATTCTTTTGAAAATACAGTATATTTTTCATGGGGATCATTATCTACACTGCATGTCACTGTGTCTCAGTTAAAAGAAATGATTAGATTACTTCCCAGCAATCCCCTTTGGGGCGATTTGTGTGTGTGACCGTGGGCAACCTTACAATATGTTTATTCAGTGTCCTTTGAAGACACTTCAATAACATTTCAAATGTTTTATGGGCAAATATAGGAAGTTTTCTATCTCTGCCTTGAACTGATGCATTTGGATATGGCTCTGTTATATTTTAGTTTGTTTTGCAAACTCACTAAATCTTCCTCTAATGAAGTATAAATTACACAGGTAGTCTTAAAAAACTAATAAAATAACTAAGTTGCCCAAAATACAGTTATACTAGATGTGATCCAAACATGGAACTGTGGTGTTAAAATCACAATTAAGGCTGTATATTGCATGTATGGAAAGTATACTTGCAATTCCTAAATCCGATCTTAGTGCGATTAACTGACCAAAGATCCAGTTTTACAAGATGTGACAGGTGACCACACTTCAACTTTTGTGGTGTGAAAGAATATAACAATTAAGTCTGAACATTGTGTGCATAAACATTCACCAGTAATTCCTAAAACCACATGCACATAGAACGATATTCAATTAACATGGTTACATTTTGTAATTATCTATATAACTGCATGCTTAAATGATTCACCTTATCAGTAAGAACTAAAAGCATCATGCCTTACATTTACTGCCCTCATATGAGAAGATCTGATTACTTACATCCAAGAAATCAATGCATGACTGGTCAGTCGATGTGTGGCCTTTGTGGACCATAGGCCGTGGACTCATTGTGTTGTGTCATTGAGAGGTTAGATCCTGATCTGGGCGTCTTTGGGGGTCCCTGCCCATCTTTTCTACTCAGGCGAGCAGACAATGAAGCAGACACGCCTATAAATGGCCAGATAGGAGCTTGGATGTTCAGCCAAAAACGAGCATCTAAACAATGGTAACAGGTGTGTTTAATGCATGCTTTGATAATGACCTTGGTGGCCGTAATAGTATGTCTAGACACAACTAACAGGAGGCATTTCTGTCTGGTCTCAGAAGTGCTGTGGGTTCCCAATTGCAAGATTCTAAGGAACAGATATTGGTTGGTTTTTAGTCATTAAAACTAAAAGAAAAAATGTGTTAGATGATGTAACATACAGATTTGTTTTAACTGTGACATTGGAAGAATGAGAAGCATCGCAAAAGTTAAGTCTGCCACTCAAAATAATTTTTTCCCCTGTCTTTAAAATATTTGTAGGGTAGTTTGCATAATAAGCTAAAATCATCTTGAGTATTCAGAGATATGCACTTGAATAAATAGCAAAAACTCCATTAATGTGGATGGCTTGCCATTTTTGATTGCGCCAGATACAGGAAGCTTGCTGACATGAACTAAAATGCAAATGCCCTTCGAGCAAAACAAAGAAATTGATTATGAAGTAAGTTTCTTCAGCACAAGTAGCTGGCTTTGAGTGATTAATGGGGGTGGGTCATTGATTTCCCTTTGTTTAGATCTTGGTTAACTTTCTGGAGACACAATTATAATTTGTTTCCAAACAATAAATCCAATCTAGCTTGAGCAAATTAAATTTCCCTGTGGCCTCTTCTGTGTCATTTTACATCTGAAATGGATTGTTATCAAAAGGCATTGCATGTAAATGTCTGCTTTTTCTGTTTATATTTGTTACATTTCTGATTAGATATTGTTTTTCTCAGTATATTGAAAGGTGAGCACCTCCTATTATAAAGCTTAGAAAGAGCTGTTTACAGAGATCTGCATGACTTGTTAACCATGGTGCCAAAGGTTAATCTTCCAATTCTCACTTCAATGGCTGTATGTCACACACATCAACATTTCTGATGAGCCACCTATCTGCATTATATGAGAAATACTGTCTACAACATGCCAACATATTGTGTATTTGTAAAATGAGCACATATTGTATCACTACTTTAGCTCTGCTAAAGGTTGGTGAAATGTTTTTCAGTTATCGCAGCACAATGTACTTTATATTTCTGTATATTTGCAAGTCAAATTGCTGTGTTACAGACTACTTTATTGAAAGGCTTTTGCCATATTCTTTCTATTCTCAGCTTTACAACTTTGAAAACTTCCACAGATCCAGACATTTATACTTCTTGATTTCTCGCATCATCTCTCCAAGATAGTGATAATACGATTTCTGTGTTTTTCGCTGTTGAGAAACAAACTGGATTATGAACAGATCACTACATAAACAGCTTTCTAAAAGGAGGCAGCTATTTTAAAAAAGGCTGAAGAAATGCAAAGAGGGATTTAAATTTTAATTTGAATTTATTCCAGCAAGTGAAAGGTTCTTTTGAGAGGGGATTTCAGCAAAGATGATGGTATTTAAAAGTGATAAACAAGCATCTAAACCTCCAGTGGAAAACAGTCATTTTGCTTCTTTCTAGTGTAGGGGAGGAATTGGGCTTGCTATGGTCACATCAAAAAAATAAGAATAAGTAATAGTAGTAATTAAAATGTAAATAAGCGAGATCCATGGAGATATTTCAACTGATCTCTGTCATAAATTGTGTAATTAACATTTTGTCTTGACACACCTTGTGACTCTGTATGTATAGCTATATGTCCTCAGGTGCAAATTCATGTATTCTGTGTACTTGGCAGAGTGTACTTTATACTGTATATGGATGCTTAAAAAAATCTTTCACACTTATCACATGAAATTTAAATCCTGTGCATCAACACTGGAGAGGAGTATCAGGCGAAGTTCAAAATTGAATGCCTTACAAATTAGGACTTGTTAAGGGCTGTTGTTGTGCAGTTTGAGACAGCATCTGGAAAATTTAGTGCATTTTTAGATGAGTGATGCACTCTGGGCAGTCACGTGTCACATTTCTGTGACAAAGGATGACTAACCAAGGCTGTCATCTATTATATTAATAATATATGGATTATAATGTGAGTGGATTTCAAATGTTTCTATTCTCTCCTAGATGACCACTAAACTTAAGCAGAGAAACCTATGCCACACAAGAAAGACAAAGAGTTACATCATTTTGTTGAACAGTTAATCCGATCATGGACCAGTGTTTGTGCATTTGCTATCTTCGGAAAATGCCAGCAAAGGCGCTAAGTAAACCTATTTTACAAGACTCCCTCACAAGGATACAGTGCCAGTATCGGGATAAAATTTCACACAGCGGCATGGCTCAGTCACATAACCTAAGTAGGCTTAGGAAAATGGAACACTACAAAGTATTTTCACTTTCTTCCTGTATGTCTGTTGCGGCACACAAAATGCTCGGATGACTGATGTGAGTTTTAGCATGAAAGCCAAAGTGAACTAATGGCTGAATAGCATGTAGATACTGTTGTTAATGCTCTGAGATGTTTAAAATGGTAGATTATGGAAGTGTGCACCTGGCATTCTGCAGGCTAGCCTGGCAACACTCCTCCCTTATAATTATAATGAACACACAGTAATTCAGGGTTGAGGCTGAAATACGAATGATGTCCTCTGAGACAGCTTGTTTTAATGGCTATGCAGAAGAGTTCCTAGAAGTGCAGATGGCAGATGCAATGCCTTTCAAGCTATTTACAGATTGTACACTACAAGGTATGGAAAGACCCATAGCGCGAGGCCATATTGCTCTTCTGTCCTCCTGGATTAGACATTAGGCTGGCTCATGAACCACTAATGAAAGCTTAAGATACATTTTAGAGTATGTTTACTGCAATATTGATAGCCCATTATAGTAACAAGTTAGATAGCATATTAGGAAAGAGAGATAAGGGCCCGATAAGGACTGCATGGCCTGTTTGTTTCATCCTAATACCCCACTGTTCTTACATTGTCCACATAGGGGTGCATTTGCTCAGAACTTGAGCCCTCATGTAATCCTTTATTACAGCGTGTCAGAAGCCTAATTTCAGATTTTTGGAAGGATACAAATGTCTAAGAATATAGTAGTCCACATTTTATACTATATGAAACATAGTAGGCTGCAAATAAGGTAAGAGCCAAACGCTACATTGACCAAAATGATGATAAAGAGTAGACTGTAGCCATACATCCCTTATATTACCAACTTTTGGATCTCAAAATAAACAAGGAACCATTAGAACTGCCTCCTCCAAGAATCAATAGTGGAGTCAATGTACATACTTTAAATATAAACATAATTGTATAATTTTAACACAAATAATGACAATGTTTCACTCATGATTTTTAAAAGGCAAATTGTACCTTGTGCACTGAAAATATTTCACCACTGTAAAATCTTCCTTTACATAGAGTAGAATAGTTAATATATCTCTATCCCTGGCACAGTCCCAAACCTGTATAAAAGAGCGTGGAGCCTTTGAATCAGACCACTACTGTGATACAAGAGCAGGTACTGAAACAACAAAAATGTTGTCCAAGAAAAAGTTTTGCTGCATTAAAGTCACATAGGAGCCACATTAGCATGTGAAAAGAATAAACAGAGGCATTCTCAGTTACACACTCCACCTGGCTGCTAACCAACGTCCTTGTCAGAAGTCCACCCACCGCACTGGCTAACACTGAAAGACCTCCTGGGGACCGCAGTGACCATTCACTCGGTTCTCTCTTTTTCCCATGCACCTGTGACTGTTTTTGTGTTTGCTATTTTTTGCTTTGTCTTTTTCTGGCAACACTGTATCATCGGAGACACACTTTCCCTCAAAAGGAATTCTCCTGCCCAACAATGTGGTTTGTTTGTTCACCGGATATGGCAGGCCAGAGAGTCAAATGAAAAAAAAAAACAAGTCACCACAGTAATAATTAACATTGCCACAAGAAAAATAAGCTGAGAGACACAGTAGTATGAATTGACTTGAAATAAGAAAATAAGGTACTTTTACCAACTGGTTTCTTGCCGAGTTGGGGGGCTTCACAGGTGCAGTTGGAAAGGCTCTCCTCCTTACTCTCCTCGGACGGCTCATCCGGCTTCTCCATGGTCCTGGACCTTAGAGAGCTGCTTTTCCTTTTTCCAAAGGACTTTGCCACAATCGCTTTGTCCGCTCCTTTCATTGTTTTCTGTAAAACACATTTACAGCATGACTTCCCAGGTTTATCCCTCTTGTGAGCCATCTGCCCCCTTTTTTGGCTCTCAATAAACCTGGGCTCATCTTTCCCAAACCCAAAGTAAGGGAGAATTAGGGCATTGTGTGCATATGCATTCTCTTAAGCATTCCAGAAAATTTCCTGATTGCCCTGGCATCTTTTTTAGAGAGCGCTTGGACATTGTTTTTCTCCTGACATTTTGCAGTCCTGTGTGGAGAGAGTGCTACTGATTGAAACAGTATAAAACAATACTTTGCAAAGTACCCACACAGTAAACAGTAGATGGGAACTGAAAAAAACAAACATGTTTTCACATTTAATCCAACTTAAAGGAAATAAAAATAGCACATTATGCCCTAATTGAGTGCTGTACAGTCCGCAAATACTATTACAAGGCCGATCAGGATTAGCAGTGGAACATACCTAGTTATCTATTTCTGAGTGCCAAGACTGCTAGCAGTGGGCAACTAAATTTCAAAAGCTGGCAAATCCAGTTGTCTCCTAAATACAGAAAGTACTTAAATCCAGAGCTAACAGAAGAAAAAGACGGATAAAGGGTGCTCTGCATATCACCGAAAAGCTTGTGCACTTTTCAGAATCACTGGCTAGGTTAAACAAATATGCTAAGTAGAGATCAAAACAATCCTTTGATCTGCAGCCTAGTTTCCAGAGGAATAGCTTGGCTGTTGTTGTAAATAACTTGTATAAATCTATATACCATTTTGCCTTCAGGTAATATCAAAAGTGCCAGGGATTCACAGGCAAATACCTTGTGGTTAGGAAATAGATCAGATAAAAGCATATAAATATTTCAGCAACATTGCACTCTGTAATTTATGTATTACAGCTGAGTTTTTAACCCCATATGATCATTTCACTTTAAGTTACTAAACATTAAAACATCAATGAGAAATATCTGATAGCAAAATTACATTCTACCCTTTTCTATTTTGTAGTTTGGAAAAATGTTCCTACCTTCAGCATGCCATTCAGGTCAAACACAGTGTAAAACATTGTGCTAAACTTCATACAAAAGAGGCTTGAAGAATCAGAATGCAGAAGCTATGCAACTTGCTGACTAACTTTGCCCTCTGTTTTGATCGAGCACACAAAGAAAAACGCTGTCCATTCAAAACAGACAGCATAACTCTTTTCAGAGAGGGGGGACCGTGAACAAACGAGGCCATGTCCTGAGCTGCAGTCAGTTTCCCGTCAGGCCTGCACAGTGCACGGTGAGGGCCACAGGGACTGGGACCGGCTGACACCACACTCACGGGCAACAGAACAACTTTTGTGCACATTATCCTTCTCTGGAGCTTTTTTCTGTTTTCCCAAATTTAAAAAGTTTATTTTTTCGTTTGCAGTTTGCTTTACCTCAACCTCTTTGGTCATAGTTCATAAACACGTAGTCAAAATTAACAAACTAGTCTAAATTTAATAGCAATAATAATCTACAGTAGTATATTATTATCATCATGATAAAACAGCACATAGCAAACAAAACAAATAAAAGTTTTCACTTGTAAAGATTTTGACACATTTACTCCATCAAAGACCTGCATACTACAAATTAAACAAAATTAAAGATACAAATTTAGCTTTGGTAAAAATGTAATGCCAATACCTATTTGATTTGATACTATGCTCACAAACAGAAATGATGATGTTAGCTAACACAGACAGAATTACTAACTAGCTAACTTACTTTCTAGCTAGCTTAACATACTGGTTCACTGACTAGCTTAAATTAACTTAACATGAGCATAGTCGTCTCAAGAATTGCTGTAACCAAACAATTTTTAAAAAATGGTTTAATAAAGCCTTAAATGCAGGAAAAAGGCCATTTGAACAAAAGCATTTTTTTTTTAAATTGCAGGTATCATATATATGGAATAGCCCGTTAAGATACATTAAAATAGGAAACAATGAGATGCTTTGTTAACTGACAAATTAGCATAGACTGAACTTCAAGTTGTTACTCATTACTCTTTACTCTTACTACTCATTACTCATTACAATTAATACTTTATTTTTTTGAGAATGTCATTATGTTTCTTAAAAAATACACATCCCAGATTCTCCTTTATTTGCTGTTATTGCAAACAGGTTGTGCTAGCTAACATAGTAGGCAACATATTAGAAGACAACTTCATGTGGTCTGTAATGACTGTTAAAGTTTTTGGTAATGCTATCATGTTGATTCAAAAACACAGGACACCAGATTTCCCCATAATGTAGCCTAAGTATTTGCTACAGCATTGTGACTTTCGTAAAACTGTATTTTCACCCTACTAAGATAGATTTTCTTAAGAAACATTCATATCAGGTATTGAAACACCACATTCAAAACATGTTTCATGTGGAAGGTAACTCTTTTAAATAGCCGAGCCTGCTCATTCACGCCTCTGATGTCCTATCTTACTGTGAATGCTATGTATATGCTGTATGTGAATGTACATTGAGTGTTTCATGTGTTATGTGACTGTGGCTGAGATAACGCATCTTAAGCGACTTGGTGGTTTAATAAAGGTGAAATGAAAACTTGTATGACTTTAATAAAGGTGAAATGAAAACTTGTATGACTTTAATAAAGGTGAAATTAAAACTTGTATGACTTTCAAGAATCACAGTAAGATTTAGGAAAGGTAGACAGGTGTGAATCTTCATGAAAGAGGTATTGCCTAATCTCATTAATACAAACTATTTTTTACTGCTGGGCAGTGTTTAAAATCCTAAAAGCTCATCTTAGGTGTTTGAAGGATATCATGGGAGCTTTATCTAGCTTCTCCAGAGTCCTGAAAAACAATTTTGAGAGAGAACAGAATGTACCATATTCTTGACCCGTCTGCCTCAGATGCTTGCTGTATATGGAACTGAATACTGGACGTGAATTGTATCATTCTCTGTGTCAACTTGTTAAATGGCAGTTGCTGTAGTGGAGTGGTGAGAGCGGCACATATGCATTATAGGAGAAAATTGTGAAATGACAGATTCCGGGTGTGATACTGAGGGAATGACTAACTAATAGGAGGGGTGCTCCAGGCTGTTAGCTTTGAAAAGCAGTTTGCACATTACTTTATCTTGTCAATCAGATTCCTGGAATGGAAGAGGTGACTGATAACTTGAATTAATTATTTTCTTATTGCATGCATGTGTTAATTCATGTTAATTTATGTCCCTTACAGGCCCAAGCCAGAATATCCAGAGTAAAGCGCCACCTCTGGCACCCAGATCACCACACCACTCTCTTTGCATATATTTATATCAAATGAAAGACTTTTTTTAATCCTGTTGGAACAAGGACTGACTGCCAAATTTGATTTTTAAATGTACTTTTAAGCTGTTCATGGTTTACGTTTGCATTTTTTCTTAACAACTGAACAACATGGAGCAGTATTTACGGCTATGATGGGATTTGAAAGTTACAGATTATTTTTTATAAGTAAATCCTGCCCCTTAAAACATACCCCCTTTCTTCAAAACACAGTTAAATAATGTAGCACAGAGTCAACAGTCATAAGGCATACCATCTACATTCTCTATTTCTATATGTGGTGCATTTTTTTAAATGATGTGGTTCACCCTCCAAAGGTCTAAGGTTTACATTCATAAACATGCTTTTACTGTATTTGATGACAAACAAGAGCAGCGGCAATTCTGTAGAATGCACAGAGCACACTTTAAACAATTGCATTTCACTAAACATCTTTAAACATTTTGACAAATTTAACTTCCCCTGAACACAGAGGATAAGAGGAAAAACATTTCTCTGATGAGAACAGAAACAGCAAGAAGTTCTAACAAGGAAAAGCCTGCCAGGTGGCGAACTGGCTGCACCAACAGAACGCACAATCTGTCTGCTTCTCCTTCCAAACCATTGACAGCTGCCATCACCAGCCTTGCACACTCGCACTCAGTGGCTCCTCAGCTCCCTGCCCATCCCTCTTTAGTGTTTCCTGCTAACCTCAGAGACAGGGTCACCTGGCCCCCTAGTTGCCCGTCTGTGGGGCCCTGCTGGCCCCCTGGAGACCTGCCTGCATGGGGATGCATGGCTAACAGAGGTCTAGCAAATCCTCTTTAATATGCAAACCAGGGGGCTATTCCTTTGACCTGAGACCATAGCTTTTCTAACAGTGAAATCCAAAAATATTCAAGTGATGTACAACGATGAGATTTGATGAGCAGTTTTTGATCTGCAGTCTATTTGATATTGAATATTATCAGAGAAAAACGGTAGAGTATTCAGGTATTTTCTCCTAGCAGGAAGGATATTTCACTTTAATTAAAGTGAGTGAATACCATTATGTTCTCCTCAACCAATTTGAAAAAAATAACAATCTACACTTTTAACATTTTTGTAAAATTGGAACAGCATTTCTCCACTGAGTAAAACCTAAGCACACAGATGCACAGAGGCTAAACTGAAGAGTGTTCCACAAAGCTAGCATTGCAACTGGTCTAAAAATAAAACCTGGCAAAGTTATTCTGATCCCTTATTGGTCCCATAGTTTGATTTCACATTTAGCATTTGCATTCCCCTCCGCATAAACATTTCATTCTTCCCTTCCTGCAGTACAATGAGACTTGAGTGACTTTGGCAGCAGATTTTGGATCGGTGCTCCTGAATCCACCAGTGTATGTTATCAGCAGGTAAACAAGCTTTCGAACAAAGCCATAATGGAACTGCAAGCGGCATAAAGAGGCTCATCTCAAAAGCTATACAACCCATCAAAGCTGGTGTCATTTCCTCAATACTGCACTGCAGCTGGAAAATGCATGGCTGTTAGTTACAGTTTAAATCGCCTGTCTATTTTCAGACACTTCAGAACTATTTGTATTGATTATTTACTTGTCAGTAAGCAGCCAGATTACCAAAATAAAACAACAGATTTTTAATGTTTACTGGATTCTTTTCCGTTTTTTGTTTTGTGGTAGGAAATCAAAAACTGTGTCATGCACTAAATTAATGGGATTTGCACTATAGGGTATTTGAATAATTATTTTCCACTGAAAATGAAATACTTCTATCTATATTTGGAAGGATTACTGATGGCATTGAACTTAATAATTTGCACTTTAAATACGTAGTTAAGTTATAGCCTACACTTTCTGCTCACCAGATGCAATCTTGTTAGCCACACGCCTGGATGCTTGTCACCAAACTTTCCACATATTTGCCTTTTGGGTACAGCTCATATGCACAACTAAACCTACGCACTCTCCTCCCAGTGAGTGGAGAAGCCTCAAAGCTTTCCTTTCATATGCTGCATTATCTCTATGGCGGTAATTATCCATAAAACTATGCCATCAGATGGTGATGATTTCCAATATGAACCCAATAAATGTGTTTAAATTTTGAATTATCATATTTATGTGGATATGTGTTACTAATAGTGATTATGTTTGTCATGTGGGTAGAAAATCAAGCATCCTTATATTGCGCGCTCTCACATATTTCCCAGACATTTCATCACACATTTAATCTGCCCCTGTCTAAGATTTTCTACTGAACCTGTAGTCAAGGCAGAGAGGGGACAATAACGGATGAGATTATGAAGCATGTCTGTTAAAGCATGTCTGTTTGATCATCATTCTGTTTAGGTGAAGTTCTCTTCTTGGTCTCTTCAGTCCCTGACAGCAGATATATAACATAATCTCTTCCCCTAACCCTTTTCTTAGGCATGAATAGGGTGGAAATGTGATGGCATTAAGTCGATTTACTCCTTGGTTTGCAGTTTCAGCCTTAATGCCTCTTGGCTCTTCTTCAACACACTCGTTCCATTTAGATTTCGAAAATATAAATGTTATGTTAAGGCTTTCCTATTTATTTTCATTTACCATCATTTGAAGTTCATGCATATATTTACTCTACAAATAATGCTTGTTTATTTGCAGCTCCGTCTATCTAGTATAGTGTCAGAGATATTGGGAAATCAAATACAACTTGTGTATTATCTTCAGATACACAGGATATCAGTAACAAAGGGTGAGATCTAAGACTGGATGACATTCTTTGAGTTGTCAGACATAATTTTGATATTTCCCATTTACTCATCTAAACCTTAATTTAGTGCCTCCAGCATATGTTGACATGCAAAGAAAAGACATTATACTGTGCCTTTGAATTTCAGCTGATGGTATTTGAAAGCTGCATCAATATACCTGTCCTCATACAATTATCGGAGTACATTTGCGATAAAGGTATGCTTTTGTACATAAAAGTTTTAGGCTACTTTTGGACTTGGCATGATAGTCATAAAAGAGATTATTTTGAATGAACTTGTGCATGAAGATATATTGTTAGTAAAGTCAGTATTAAGTTTAAGGGGGGTCTTTTCCTCATGGATTAGTTTATTGCAAGGATTCAACAGTAATGTCACTTCAGTATTACATGACAAAAACATTTGTCCAAAAGAAACACTAAGTCTTACAGTCCTCAGAACTCTCAACTCTGTATGAGAACTGCAAGGGGCAATATCTGTATAATTTGTTATTGTCCATTAGAACAGGTGGTAAAACTGTGCAGTTAGGGCGCCTAAACTCAGACTTCAAAAATCCTCTTTTATATTGCCTCTGAAAACTTATTTTATTATTTGATAATTATCTTATATTTATTATATTCTATAACTTACTTTGTAATGTGTTTCCATGTGTAGGTTGGTATGTTTGTATGTAATATATATGTACATGCATTTTTGTTTATGACCATCTGGATTTTTATGACATACTATTTTCAGTTTGTATGTGTATTTTGTTATTTACCTGTAAAGCTCTTTGTAATCTCTAGCTTTGAGAATTCCTACAAAAAAATTATTTTTTATTCTAAAACACGCCAAACAGAGGTTTGTAACGTTTTTTCAAAACAGTTTTCCGTTGAATTAAATCATAAATTCCTGTTACAATAAATATTACAAAACAAAAGCAGAGATGCAGACCACATTGTACAATGCATACAGCTCAACAGCCAATTTCACAATACAGTATTGAAAGATATAGTGTTCCTTCTATAAGTGTTATGGAAAGTAGTTTGACAGCAAGTGAAAGGCAGTTTTAATGGTGGAACTAGCTAGAGACTACACATGGCAATGTTAAATCCCATTCAGCCTGATGAGAGTGACTCCCAGCAGCACTGAGCTCAGTGGGGGGTTGTAAACATTTACACTAAGAGCCTGTCCAGTGCACATGGTTGGTGCTTGCCAGCCACCTCGGTATCGAATGTTGTGTTGCATATTTTGTCATTCAGGCCTGTCCCGAAATTGTAGGAATCACACCATCAATTTATGAAGGAGCCATCCAAATGTGACAACAGGCTTATGCTAAATGGAGAAAATAGAGCTAAACATTGTTAAAACACCCCTAGACCCACATGGTAGAGAGTGCTCGGCGGAGAGCTGCTATGCTCCCCGCTGTGAACTGGGAAAGTGATGTTGGTGGGCTTCCTTCTCCATGAGGGCCGCATCGTTCTTGGGCCCCGATTTGAAGCCTTTTTGAAGTCTGTTTCCTGCAGTAGCGTGCCAACATTAATGTTTCCACAAAAGCAAAAACGCTAAATCAAATGAATACACTATACTGTGCTATTCCACATTGACTCCTACCTCCACCAGAACATTTTAAAAGCATCATTAAAAAGCTGTTTCCTATATATGTCCTAAAAGTCACTAACGTGTACTTGATTGTATTTTATTTCATAATAACAAGCCAGAATAAAATGGCTTCTCAATACAGTAGTTAATACAGAAATCTCAGTAGGTGAGTGACTCTTGGTGATGGTGTACTAGTGTCCAATAGTATTGTGTACTTTCCTTTGCATCACCTACAATTCCCAATATAGAACAACAATAATTGGACATATAATATGTTTGGGATCAATCCTTTATTGTTTCAAAACTCTATCTTTTACAATACAGTCATTTTTTGTTACATGTGTGATTTGATGGGTAATGTACAATGTCCTCTGATAATGAAACACAGTCACAAAGTATTCCTTTCTACATATCAATATTCTATAATAGTGAGAAGTTTGTGCTGATATATTTACTTAGTTCTGACAGCTCAATTAACTTCCCTTTTCAAATCAACAAAAAGCATTGTTTTTGAAAGTGCATTTCAAGGATTGCAAAGATGACTGCTTCCATCAGTCAGCCATAATGTACATTTCAGTATTGACAGAGGGCCACACTGCTTTTGTGAGTAACAAACAGCATTAACTACATTTCCAACTACAACATTTATCTGGATAAGTAAATCAAAGAAAATATATCAATATGCATGCCATGAACATTCCTCCATAAACATTTATAATAAATGTATATTTTTATTTAATTATGTTGATAATGACAGTATTTTCCACAAAAGGACAAATGCTGATAATGACAACTAATATTTACCATCCAAATTTTGTTAATTTTAAACACAGGGCAAATGGCATAATGCCACAGTGTACAGGGCAATGCCCTAATAAAGTTAATAGCATTTGGTCCACAATAACAAATCTGGGTTTAAAAGAAAACAAAAATGTGGTAGCAGGTGGGATTTTCAACTGAAACTCAAAATAGCATGATGACTCTCTTAATTCTTTCCATTTTGAAGGTCTTTCGATTTTCAAGTCATGAATTATGATGTGAAGTTTCTGTTCAAAAATTAAGCAATATAAATATACATTTTAGCTCATTACTTGGCTATTATACTTTTCTGTTCCATGGAACAGCTTTCACTCTGTAGAACTTGGTTCCTAAAGGAACCTTGAACCTGTTCTGGGCCTAGTGAAGGAAAAGAGAAAAGGAAAGAAAGTATTGTAAGACAGAAAGCAGGTTCAAACCACACATACATGAACATAAACAGCATCACTGACATGGATCAAGACAATACATCAAGACAAAATTCTCAGTGTGGAAATATTCACTAAATGACAATGGAAAGAGATTTCCAGAACCACACTTCGTAAATGTCAATATACTTATTAAATGTTTATGGAAAACACAAGTCTAAAACACTTTTTGTTAATTCAGTACCTTTTTTGCCTGGCAATATTCCTTCTCCATCACCTTTCCAAGTACCCACGGCCGCCTTGAGGTCCCTGATGCTAAAGAAATTAAACAAATTGCCTTATTAAATAAATACTCATTGAACACTCAGTTAAACAACAAATAACTGATTGTGTGTGTAACATAAAGTTTATGAAGCTACTTATAGCATCATCTATAATTAGCTATAACTGACACATATTTATATTATTAGTAAATTAAAAATCAAATGTTAACACATCAGTTCTCATCATGGTCACAAAAGGTCTGGCCAAATCTGACCTGGTTTGAGGTCCAGTGCAGTGAGAGACTCTGAGTGGAGGAAGTAGAGGGTGGGACCAACTGTGAACAGCACGTAGTTGTCATGCCTTTCATCCAGGATGATTAGAACCAAATCGCCTACCTGGAAACTAAAGCACAAAAAGGTGGACAAAGAGATAGAGGGATGATGACATTGTTCTGCAAACTGCAAACAAAATAAAGACTACAGATTAATAGTAATTATACAATCACATGTATAATTACACTGCATGTAATGGTGGTCAGAGTTATAGCTTTTAAAAATGGTATATAAAAAAATAAAAATCACATCAGCAAGTGCATGCAAGTCCATGTGTTATTTTTTATTTACTTACTCTCTGATGGCGATTTTGTCTGAATGCCGTGACGACACAGACGACATGCTTTGAGACATCTACAAAGAAAAGGATTAGCGCAATGTTACAGATGTTAAACTGAAGAGTTAACAATACAGGCTAAATTGGCTATAGTTGACTTAACATTTGTCTTATTGGACATTCACTAGAAATACTTTTAGTAATTAATATTAGCACCTTTACCTTATTATACTCTAATCTAATTTCTGTTTTATCCTCCTTTGTGAATAATGCAATATCAGGGCTGATTAAAAGATTTTAACACATATTAGTATATATGTTTTTGTTCCAAGCATGCTATTTTACTATAATTCCTCCCTCTACACATTCTCTACCTAAAAATTTAATTTTCTTCACTGAGCTCTTTGGCCTCCTGGGTCAGGATTTTACGCTTTGATGCTACTGCCACCTAGTGGAGCAGGCGTTACATAGCCCACGGAGATAATAAATAACTGACCAGTCTTTGACTGAGGCGCTTGTTTTCTTCTTCCTTCATGTGTAAAGTCTGAAACATATATTAGATTGATTAAACAGATAGAGACATCCAGAAACAGAGTCTTGAGCTCGCAAATACAATGTGACAGAAACAGTGTGTCTATTTACCCTCTCAAGTAAGAGTATCCGCTGTTTCTCCTCTGATATCAGGATGTTATCACTATGAGAAAAAAAAAAAAATCAGATTACCAATACATGTCCACAAAACTGTATTTATTATGTATAAAAAGAAAATAAATCAAAATAGGAATTGGTTCTCATCTTTAATCTTGTAACTACTTAATAGATGTAAATCTTCATAGTAATAAATAAAAAACTTACACTTTCTGATCCTAGCCTGCCTTCCTTTCTTCCACTGTCAAATGTCCTTTCTGTCCATCCACTTTTGGCTATTTTATACAACGGTCCTTTTTTTTTTTTTTTTTTATTCAATAACACCTCTTTCTGTCTGTGACTTGCAATCAATTCATGTCATCACAACTAAAGGCTCTATAATGTGTCTAAGTGCAGCCAGGGCTGCTGTGAGTTTGCTATGGTTATGGTGTATATAGCAAATGTGCAAAAGAATATTAACATAATATTGTGATTGATAAAAATTAAATATTTTTACCCTTATGTACAGCAATCTAAATAAACCCATATCCCAATAAGATTATGTGTCAGAATGAAATGTATTAGTTTCTGATCCCATGCTTGTGAAAGCAATAGTGTTATGATGCAGAAAATGTATTCTTAACCTCTAAATGTAAAATGTAAAAGTAAAACACATGTATACTGTAAAGGAAAATTTGTTGTATCTCTCCTCTACACAGATTGCCCTCTCAGTGAACTGCAAAAACACTCTGACCTAAAAATGAAAATCCCTTTTGGCTTCAGCATCACATACTGTTTGTCAATCTTGATTCAAAAATAAGGTGGCTAGCTATGTATGTCAACACAGGCCTTTATGTAGGTTAACGCAATGCATGTTTATTGTGTGCATGAAGATATGTAACTGTTAAATATATCAAGTGAGATCACAATCACTACAATATATCTCAAGCTATCAAAAAAAACAATGTTGACTGGAGAGAAGATGCTTACTGGACTGTCACCATGCTGGCTTCCACCGCTGAATCAACATGTTCATCATCTCGAATGGCTGCCACAGAGGCCAGTCTGTCACTTTCAGCCATGGACTCAGAGGAAAAAGGCCCAGCAACAGGCAGAACTCGAGCTGCTGCAGCTCCAGCTTCTGTGACCTCCTGAGCTGACGGGTTGGGAGTGAAGAACGCAGAGGAGACCAGTGCAGTGCTGCGCAGGCGGTTAAGCTCTTCTTCCAAGTGTTTCTTCTCCTGCATGAGACTAGCTCGGTCCTCGGAGAGTGTCTCTATCAGACCTGCAATAAGTTAAGATAAATAAGAAACACTGACAGGCACAACATGCCAATTTATAACATGGAACCTCCAAGAATGGATATTCTGAAATTATGTCAGTAAGTAGCAGAGAAAAAGATATATATATATATATAAATAAATATTATACCTAATTAATGGTTATAATCAACAAGATTACATTAAAACGTTGTTAGTCAACACCTTTTATTTAACAAAGATATTATGTTTTTAAACATGTGCATCATGTTTAATACTTTAAAAAAGCACATAGTATGTACCCTTATCCTTGTCTTGCTGTTGGGTAACTTTCCGCAACTCCTCTGTGAGCTCACTAATGATCTGCTCCTTCTTCAGCTTCTCTCGAGTTAGAACAGTGTTGAAATTAGTCTAGAGAAACAAAAAAATGTTTTTAGAGTTTGAACAAGCCATGAACAGTCATTTTGGTCATAGAGAATTTAAACCAAAGAACAAATGACTTGAGAGGATGTCTTTTAACTGCTAAGTTCTAACAACGCAGATCAGCTTGCAGCCATGGGAGTTAGTTGTTATTTTTGGTATTGTCCCATATCTGATCTTTTCTTTGTGTATTATACCCAGTAAGAAAATTATATTTTTAGGAAGGGTGGTGCAACACAGAGGGGTCTGACCAAGATTAGTGCCAGCACAGACAAAAAAAAAAAAGCCTACAGTTTAACTTGAAATTGAATGCAACTGGTTGAGTGTGACAGTGTCAATAACTATTAAAAATGAATGGTTTCAGAAAGTAAGTACTCTGTAATATATTGGATTGTAATACAATGTAAATCGTCACTCTGTGTAACGTTGACTAGGCAGTGATTAAATGTAATTAGGAAAGCATTCACACTATGGGTGTGATGAGATCTCATAAGATAAGGTTACGAAACTCACACAATTGACATTTTTTACATCCTTTCGTGCCACACATCAATTTTGTCACGCAGTGAAAAAGAAATGTATAACTGATAACGTTGATTCGCGGAGTGAATTAGATCCGCTGCGATAGTGATCAACTCAGACAGTTGAGACGAGTGGTGACGTAGCTGGTAGAGATTTGCAATATAAACATCTAAAAACTGAAGCATAAACTTACTGTTTGGGACTGTGAACCGCATATTGTCAGATGTGCTTAAGTTAACAAGTGTGTGGATTTGTTGTGAGATTTCTGCCTGATCATTAGTGTTGTCGGTTGGTTTCGGTTTCGCATGCAACATGCAAACTGTGTTGATCAAACGATCTGAAGGGAATACTACCACATGAGCAGAACAATAACGTAATGCACAGCAGAGTATAGGGCAGGTAGACTTAAAAAATATTTTCTTTAAATGATGACGCTCTTCTCGTAATATTAAGACTCTTTTCTCATGAGAGAGATGTCAGAGATTTGTAGATGTAGATTTTAAATGTGAAAAAAGTTTTGAATAAGAGCAGAAAACCTGCTGAAACAGAGGAGTTTTAACTGAATTAAAATTAATTAATCTATCATTGAGGTGAAAAGGTGCCACAATCACATTTAAAGTGGTTACTTCCCTAAACGAAAAGACACAGAGGAGCGAAGACTAAATCATGTGTGTTGACTCAGCAGGGATGATATTACATGAGAAAAGTTGATCTACAGGAGAAACATAAGCATTCAACACAGAATGCCTGAGCTGGACTTTATTATATTATTTGTTTCCCTACATAAATAAAAATATTTCTATCATAACCTGGTGTAGAAAAAATGACCAGAATGAAGGAAATTAAGTGCTCAAGATTTCTCAAAAAAAATAGTTTTACAATCTTGTTTCGATCTCATGAACCCAATCTTGTGTCTCGTCTGATCAGCTAAGTGTCTTGTTACACCCCTAATTTACACTACACTGTATGCACTCTGTTGCCAGTTTATTAAGTACACCGAGTAAAACAAATACAGTCTAACACAACAGTGTGTGGCGCTGCTGAATTGTATTACATTGTACTGAATGGTTTTCAAATATTTAGTCTCTTCTCGTTGATATAAATGGAATGGACAAAATATTAGTATCCCTCTCAATCTCTAAATGTTGCAGAGCTTACTGAATATTGACACATTTTCTGGGTACTTACTAATACAAATTGTGAACAATAGCCAATAACTGTGCAATATTTCTTTGACTATGCAAGAAACTTAGAGAAAGTTTTATTTACTAGTACACCTCAACATCACGAGACAGTACTTTCCCACCTATTTACAGCTTAAAATACAAACCTGCTGCTCTGCGATTAGTGATGTCTTAAGGTTCTGTATTTCTTCGTTCTTCTGCTTCTCCAGGATCTCCAACTGGAACTGTAGCCGCTCTTGTAGTGCTGAGTCTAGAGACAGAGGTGCTCCGGCATCTGCACACCCCTCTGCATGCAGCGGCAACCCTTCATCACTGAAAGGCACAAAATAAACTTTAATTCTGGCAAAGCAAAGTAAATTATCTGGATATACAAGCACACACAAACACACAGACTAGTTAACTACAACAAACAGCACAATAGACTGTTTACTTATCTAACCCTAGATTTTCTTTCAATGTAAAATTTTAAATGTAAGCAGCAGATAAAATTTACACAAAAGTTTCACTAGTCAGGTTTTTTAAAACCAAAGCTAGATTTCTATATGTGGTGCGTCTGCCATTGTGATCAATCATTTACCTTTTTGAGGATTTTGTCTCACGAAGCTCTTTTTCAAGTTGTCTAATTTTGTCTAACAGTCTCTTCTCTATCTCCTCCTTTTGTTGCTCTAACTCTTTAAAGGAATCTAATGATGCAGCCTTCGATGCCTCTTCTTTTTCTAAATCTTTCTCATTTGCTTTTCTGTCCTGCTCTAGTTTTTTGGAGAGCAAGTCTTTTTCTGCCAGCAAATTGCTGATAACAGTCCTCAACTCTTGCTCCCGTTCTTGGAAACTCCTCAGCTGCTCTTCTTTTTCTTCACTTAGAGCAGCCACTCGCTGGTCTAATTCCTGCTTAAGTTTCCGCTGCTGCTCTGCATTGTTCCTCTCAGCATCCTGGGTTTTCTGCTGCAGGGAAGAGAGCTCATTGCGCAACAAAATAGTCTCCTCCTCGTGTCTGTCCACCAGCTCTGAGATGCAGTGGTCCTTCTCAATCCTCATGAGAGTCCTCAGCTCTGCTAGATCCACTTCATACTCCTCATTTTTGACCTGAAGCTGTTTTTTGAAATGTGCCAGCTCTTCGCTAAGGACTTTGGTCTTAGCCTCCACCTGGGACTCCACAGCCTCAGCCTGCTGCATCTTGGCCTCCTCAAATAAGAGTCTCACCTCTTCTGTCTCTGACTCTTTGAGGGCTAGCTCCACCTCTAGTTTGCAGCGAAGTTCTGCCAGCTCAGTAATTCGAGTCTCCAGGTCCTTAATTTGGTTGTCCTTCTCTCTAAGCGCACTAGCATGGTGATCAGCTGCCTCACTTAATTTTGCACAATTTTCAGCAGCCAGATGTTCAAGAGCCTCCTGGTTACCCTTAATAATGGTCTCCAGTTCTGCCTTGTGTTCCTGCTTCATTCTGTCCTCCAGCTCCTTCAAGTGGGACTGCTCAACCACTTCCAACTCTTCCCGGATCTTCTGCTGGCTATGTTCAATCTCACAGTGCAGATTCTTAAGCTGGCTGGTCAAAGAGTCTATTGAAGCCGAGAGCGTCTTGATCTCTCCAGCTTGATTACTGATCATCTGTTCTTGGTTTTTGATCCTATCTGTCTGGTTACTCTCTGTTTCAGCCCATCGTTCTTTGTCATTCTCGAGCTGAGCAAGTTCTTTCTCTTTGCGCTCCATAAGCCCCTCCAGCTCTAGCATTGCGCGCTGGACATCTCTGACAATGTTCTGGTTTACTTGGTTTTCCTCTGCTAGTGTGTGAACCTGCTTCTCAAGCTCTTGCCTAAGGGAGAGAAGCTCACTTTGATGCTGCTCCTTCAGTTCAAGTTCATGGGTCTGGCGGATGCTGTCCACAATGTTGCGCACCTCTGTAGTCAAACTCCTCAAGACAAAGCCAAAGTCATGTTGTTCTTTTAACACCAGGCCTCTTAAGTGACAGAGGTCATCCTTTACACTTCTTAAGTTGGAATGGGACTCCTCGGCCGCTGATCGGTACTTGTCAATAACTTGTTTGAGGACCGTGATCCTTGAGTTCTCCCTCTCTAGTGTTGTGGTATCCTGCATACGCTTGTTGTCAATAGCGTTGATGACTGAAGAGTACAGCGACTCGACCATCATTTCAGGGCTGATAGGGTCACTGATGGGGTTAGGAGAGGTCAAGTTCTCTTCAATCACAAACTCATTAACAGCAGACATGAAGTCAGATTCAGGGCTTTCTGCTAGAGAATCCAAGTCAAGGGAGCCCTGCTGCAGGACTGGATCCATGTTCGGATGGCCAATGGTTTCGAAGTCAAATGTTTGTGCATCTATGCTGTCTGGGGATAAGTCCTCTAGAGGAGCTGGGACGGGAACATGTATAGGCTGGCAGCTGGGTCCCTGAAGGCTAAGAGAGGATGGGGTTTTGGTGGACATCGGTGTCGTAGTCCCAGGTATGCTTTCAGACTGTGGGGTGAACAAGGCTGATCTCTGACTATAGGATACCTGCAAAGACAGAAGAGGAGGGAAATATATAAATAATTAAGAAAAGCAAGAGCAAAATCTTACTATGTATAAAAAACATTTCATACTGCATATAAGGAATATTTACAAGAACATTTTTTGATTTTAAAAGCAACCAGCCTATCAAAATGACCACTTACTAAATAACACAAATAAAGGTTGTTAATAAAGCTGTGATTACCCTTTGCTCACTTAGCAGGTCAGTAATAGTTTGAGACATCTCATCCACACTCTGTGCAGCTTGGACCAGCTGATGAAGCGTCTCTACATGCCGATTTAAGGGCTCGAAGTCGCACATTGTGGGAAGCCTGCAGGAAAAATATCAGGAATAAAATCAAGAACAGAATGTTCAAAAACATTGAGGTTTTCTTTCAGTACTAACAATCTAGGGCAGAGGAATGTGAGTTCATGCAAGAAAGTAGAAATGTCTGAATTGTCATCTTCTCTTTCACAGAAAGGGCTTACTTGTGAGAAACACCATCAACAGCCTTGTTGAAGTTGTTTTCTGTTCTGTTTGTTTGATTGTTAAAACATATTTGATTATCACATCAATTTGCACAAATGTTTCAAACTTCCATGTGTGTTTTTATTGGCCGTGTATTTGAACATTTCTGGTATGGTCACATTACTGACAAGGCTATACCTAAAACCATTTCAATAACTAAGGACAGTGACTTACATAAGGAACGGCTGCACTTCTAAAGGACAACAAGATTTCAAGTACTGCAGGTCCTCAACGGAGATGTCTGGAAGTTCATCATCAAACCTTCTGGGCTTTCGTGTCTATAAACAATAAACAGAGCAAAAGAAGAGAACCCTCTCAAAATACAGTGGATATAATATACATCAGAATACCGACTTGGTCAAAATAGCCTAAAATATTAACTTACACAAAATGATGTTGGTGGCCATGAATCAAGTCCTCTAAACAAACGATTTCTGAGGAAAGACTTCCCTGAAAGGAAATAAGTACATAGAACAGAACTCTGAATTTGTGTGTTATTTCAAAAGCACATTGTGCTCAACAGTGACAACTCAAATGTCATCAGCTGAGAGTTTTCAAGAGACACTTACTGAAGAGCTTCCCAAAGGATTCCCTTTTGAACTTCTCGGCCTCGTACAGTAGTTTTCCGTCCTTCACAAGCGCATAAGCCCACTGAAAAGATTAACCGTAAACATCTTACAACAACAAAGTAATAATTGTGTTTCTGACAATGCCCACTCTCAGTTGGAGGCATTCTTAAGCATAGTTTTCATGTTGCTGCTATAAGGCAATTTTCTATTCCAAATTGTTTCATTCCTGTTCAAAAATGTACAGTCAGTGTCTTATTGTTGCAAAAGAAGGAGGTCAGGCTCTGAAAAAGGAAACTGTTTAAGACACTACAAAGGGAAAGCAAAGAAATGCAACAGGGGTGGCTTCCTGTTGCATCAACTACAAGGAAAAAACAAAATCAGCTTAATAGAAACAAATATGAGCAATGAGCAAAATCAATTCCATTTTAGCTTCTAACTATTTCCCACTCTTACTGTGCATTTAGACAGAAATACAAAGAAGAAAGACAGCAGTCATTGTCACTTGGAGCGTAAAATATATGCAGCAGCCCTCGACAAAGATTCAAAGAGCTGATGAAGTTTCAGCCTTTTGCTAATGAAATGGGCACAGCCATCAATAGCTCAACTCCAACACGCCTAGTCCTTCATGAGCCTGCTAAATAGGACGTCCCACATGAAAGGGCACCATGACCGGTTTAATTTCCAGCAAAGATATAGGACTGCAACGCCAATCAAAAACAAGCATTCCCTCCAAAACATAAAAAAAAATTAAATTAAAGACAAAAAAAATGTATTTACTTAACTGTCAAGCACACGTAAACAACATAATAGGCCTGTTCTTTCTTAATCATAGTGTCAAGTCAGAGAACTACTGCCCAATTAAAGCTGAATATGTACATTATGTGTTCGCCACTGAACACGCGCAAAAGCGTGAAGTGAAGCAAAAGATCTCACCTCTTTCTATCACTATGTCTGAACAAGCGATTAGTGTCCAATAATGGCTTTTAGCACTGACCTCTCTGTAGTGGCGCATAAACATTTTCCTCCTGACGACTTCCACCACTGCCAAGCAGTACATCTGGGGCACTGTACTGAGGGCCTCCACCACCCTCACTCTTTCCATTAGCTCTGTCAGAAGTCTGAGTAGAGCCTGAAGTTTCTCGCCATCCTGGTCTGCATGAAGCATCACGTAGCAGCACCATCTAATGCAAAGTCGTTTGAACCGTTAAAAGCTGCAAACATGATTCTCTGGACCAAAATTCAACAGAATGAGCCAAAAGCACTATGCACAGCGAGTTATAAAACAAGCACAACAGGCAATAAATATTGGGGAAGAAAAATTATTTTCAGTTTTACTTGAGTCGGACTTGAAGGTTGTTTGCAAGTTCTTGTTTGGCAGTGGTGCACTTCTTTTTGATGTCCAGCAGCTTCCTGTGGTTGTTCAGCATGATCATCAGCTGGTTGGTGTGACTCAGACACAAATCTGGCAGAACAGATGTATCCTTCAGGTTTTCAGCACGCTTCTGATTGGCCAAAAATCCCTGCAAGAGGCAACATGTAAGCACAATTCAAAACAAAACTTAAGGAAGAGGAAGTCATATCAAAGTGTTTATCTTTTACTTTACGTACCTGAGCAAGTTCTTTCTGTTCATTTACCAACTTCTTACAGCTTGCAATCATTTGGTCTAGAGCGTACAACCTGTCCTCAAGCCCCTTGATGGCTTTCATGTTTTGATTATCTAGCTTGGCGATTGTGTCACGACAATCTGCCAGGAAGGGCTGAATGATCCGTGGGTCAAGCTGAAAGAAACATCTCAGTAAATACTTCCAGGATTTTTTACACCACAATTTATGGCCAACTATTTAGAAGACTATTTTGACATGTCTATTCATACATCCGTGACTCACCCTATTGATGGAGTCAAAGCATTTCCTCACAACTGATTCCACATCATTGGGTCTGTCTTGCACATTGATCCAGTCCAATAGTGTGACATTGAAGGAGGATGGGTTGGCAAACTCTGGAGTGTCATCATCCAATAGTGCAGCTCTCAGCCCACCACTGTCAGTCATTTCATTTGTTTCTTGGTCTCCAGTTGGCTCACATGTGGCTGCCCCTGAAGCAGAGAAGGATGTTGATAACTTGGAAGGCCGTTGTGCATCGGTAGGTTGACGCACAGAGTCTGTGGATTTTTCTTCTTCCGTCTCATCTGAATCCTTTCCTGGGGTTGAGCTGGACCTCTCCATGCTCTCTCTATAACTGTGTCTTGTCAAACATTCCAGCAGGGGTATCCTCGCCATTACAGAAACTGCTGTCCCTAACCTGCAATCATAATAAAATGTACATTAAGAAATCAAGTTCATCAAGCTCATTTCTTTTTAGCAATACTATATTACTACTTACATGTATTTACTGGTATTTCAGTTATTTAATTGAGGTAAAATTGTGATGAAATAATTTCTACTAGTAATTACTAATGAGTACACAGTAATATGTATTTCAAGTTTAAAATGATTGGATAGGATTAGCAAAGCACAAAATATCATGTTCTCCGTGTCAACACTTACTTCGTAAGTTTCACTTTAATTTCTTCCAAGTCACGTTGGTAATTTATGTATGCAGTGTCAAATTTCATGAGTAACTTCTGATACGAGAGTGTGCAGTCATCCAGATTAGCCATAATAGCAGCCCAGCCTTGGTGTTGAAGGTGTTCATCATGAACCAAACGTTCACAGAAAGAGCTAAGTTTATTGGCAACTTCAAACATTTCCTGGAGGCAAAAAAACAACAACATATATATATATATATATATATATATATATATAAATCGCAGGAAAAGTTAAAAGTATTCCATTGTTAACAGATTAGTAACAATGCTTTTATATTATACTTCAAGAGATACACGTAATTTTAAAAAATGTGGTGGTGTACTATGACAGGGAAACATCCCAAAGCAATTTCTTAAGCCAGAGATGCCCCAATTAAAAAACAAATACAAAAAATAGATAACTACCAGAGCAAGTTGTGTTCGTGAGGCAACAGTGTGAAAGACAGCTGGCATAAGTAGAGACTCTTCCACCTTAACCTGAATCTCACTCTCAATTGAGAAGGTGGTTTTGGGGATCATTGGATCCCGGTCACACAAAATCATCTCTTTGTTGAACAGGAATATGGGGTTGGTTTCCTGAAGACCAACAGAAAGACATCAGTAATCAGAACTTCACATTTGCAACCTGTACACATTCAAGGCAAAAACAAAAGCACATAGCTAATTGTGTAAACTTACAGTGCCAGCACTGTAGCTGCAGACACGTCTTTCTGCAGCCATACATTCCCCTCCATTGACAACAAGGACTTGATGTTGAATTGCAATCTTATATTTGGCTTGGATGGCATGTTTAAGCTCCAGCACACTGAAACAAATGAAGTATTTATTTAGGTTACAACAGCCAAGATGTACTGACCACTATTTCTGACTAAACTTGTTAAAATTCAGGGTTCTTACGTTTGGACAGCAAGATCAGTGTCAAATGTCAATGTGCTGCCATTGTTGACCTGGAACACATACAACTTCATGTTGAATCTCCCAGAGTTCTTCGCAATTGCCTGTCTTGCTCATTTAGTCATTCAAGGCCACCCTGCGAAAAAACACAAACATGAGATGACTATACTGTCAGTTTTTAATATTTTTATCATTAAGTTATGGTAAGAGGTGATTATTGCCACTTACTCAAACCACAATGCGACAAAGCTTGATTAATACTGTACCTATGTGAGGTGTTTCCTAGCTACAACATAGAGTATGCTTATGTGTATGAATATTATTACCATGGTCTATTTATAACATTAGCTTTAACGAAAGAACATGTCATCTCATCCACGTGAAATTGCAAGGACCTTGCAATTTCGTGTCTACTGAATAACAACGGTAGTAAGTTAGCTGAGTCACCATGTCATTGGTGTCAGAATGTGAAATTTGTACGTTGGTTAAGTAACATGTAAAGTATGTTGGTGTAATGTAAGACAAAGCCAAACTTTCAAAGACTGCCTGAAGATGTAGATCCTTCACATTTGTTGACGTTTATCTGGACAGTGACGAGCCAGAAGACAGCACCGATGAAATAACAAGTTACAGATACGAGTTAACGGTAACCAATACCTGTTGTTAGCGTGACAATATAAAACATCACCAATGTTGCTATCACAGATGTGGACGTTGGTTAACGTTAGCCAATTACCGTCAATAACTGTATGCACGTCTGCGAGCCTCCTATCAGTCAGGGCTACCCGAGTATTAAGTAAATGTTTATATTTGCTGTTTATTAAGACTGAGAATACTTGCACCAAACTGCTTTACCCCGAGGCCTCCAGTTAGTCATGGTTACAGTGCCAAAGAAGGGGCCACCAGTAGCAGCTGCTAGCAAGCTAGCTAGTCAATAATAACCCGCTGACTGCGCTAACTGGCTATTAGCTAACACAGCTGTCAGGCTAGCGCAGAATAGCCATTTCAAACGTCGATGAATTTGACAAATGTAATAAGATTAGCCAAAGTAGTCAGTATCACCTGCTTGAACTTTTATTGGCATAAGGGTGACATTCCACACTGTATTAATTGAATAAATGATTTCGTTGGTCTTACCTCACTTTGCTCGCATCTCCCTGTTCTTGGTCTCCACCTCGTCTAGGCGAGTTGGCTAGCTAACAAGCTAGCAACTAAGCTAGCTAGCTAACCAGTTTTAGCTTGGCATACATAGAGCTAGCTTAGCAAGCCACTTAGCTAACGTTAGCTGAACTACATTAGGCTACAAAAACTGACAACCATGGTTAGTTACACAGATGAACCATATTGCTGTATAAAAAGTGTAATTAAGCAAACTCCAGCCAAAATGGTGTAACACGGACAAAACCAACAGTTGTTTATTACAGGTAACTAGCTAACTAGCTAACACCCTCTCAGTAGCCCAGTCTGTTTTGTTGTTGTCATCTGCTGATGTGCTGTCTGTAAACGATCCGACCTGCAGCCGTCTAAGTGAACATTAGCATAACAGTTGTTTTGTAAACTAGGTTAATTTACTACTTTTAAATTATAAGTTAAGTTGTACCATTTATGCAGAACTTAAATGCATATGGAGTTTTTACAAATGCATCATTTCAGTATGCTAACGTTACATCAAAGATCCAAGTATATCACTGAGCTACATGGTGTTAAGAAACTTTTTAAAAAACATTTTAATGTAGCTGTAGTAAAGGAAATGTTAAGCTTTTACTAGTCTGATTTATTCCCTGCTTTAATTAAGGCTATGATCAAAATTAGTCTGTTGATATTTGTTTATTCACTTCTTCTTTTCTTTGGCCATAATACTTATTTTCATATGAAATCAAGTCATTTTCATTTCAAAGAAAGATCTTTCAAGAAATTCAGACTAACATCAGACCTAACTTATATTAGAACATTTTGTTCCATGTTTTTAGTTATATAATTTTATTCTTTAATTTTTGGTTTGTTGGTCACATACATAGACTCATACACCTACTGGGATCAAAAAGGGAAATTAACAAATATGTGTATCCAACTGAACAAGTTCAAAGGTTTCGGCTCTTACATCGATGTCAAATTTCTCATCTGTATATGCGTTCGTCACGTAGGTTCGTCACTGTACTTCTCCAGGTGCATTCTGGGAAAAAACTGAAAAAACTCTGTGGAGTGTTTTGCTGCAACATGAGAAGGGGTGTGGTTAATGTAAGGCTGCAGTGTGTGAATGATCCGTTTTGCTGCAGAGAGGAGGTAGTTTGGGGGTTATCGCCAGCTCTGGTGGAATTTTATTAAACAATAACTTTTCATCGTCATATATATTCTTTATTGGACATACTTAGTAGTAGTTTAAGACATGAAAGGGAGAGGGAATTTGCTCTAAATAAAAACACCCCTGCAAAGTTGCAGCAACCGATTTAGATTTTCTCTGGTTAAGTGGGTGAGCTTCAACACCAGAGAAGATGGGACATTAATATAACCGATATCTCTGACAACTAGTCAAACAAACAATCAGTCATTTTTGCATCCCAAGCTGAATGTTTTTTTAGGAAGACCAAATACCTGCTGCCAAGTAGATAAATACAAAAAAATGCCCTAGTGTCCAAAGTCATAAATGAAAGTACAATCATTAATGTTATTACTCCCCAATGTCTACTTTGCTAAATTGAATGTATGCTTGTGGGAAATGATGAGGCTAGAGCCGTATCCCATATATAATCTCTGTACATTATGTACTTAATTTATTAAAATAAACAAATCTATCCCACATGAGTTGGCTTATTAAAATTATGCCTAGTTACACCATAACTGTCAGTGATGTATAGTGTGAATAACCTGTTATTGTGAATGTTATTTGTGTTTGACAAACTGTAAAATACAAATTTAATTGGAATGGGGAAATTAAACTGCATGATAAGTTATGTTACTATTTTGTTTATAAATTGTCATTTAGCTGAACTGACCCTTTAATGCTTGGAATGTTTTATAAGCCAAACTCCCACTAGAGGTCACTGTATCACAATCATTTATTTCACCCAGACAAATCAAAAGGAAAGAAATGGGTGTTTCCTTTATCTTTCTATCTCTTCAGTCAAAATTCTTGGAACAAAGAGTGTTCAAATATGCTACCTACAACCAGTGACCTCCTGTCCAGTGCACAAAGTCACTGTGCAAGAGGTCACTGTTGCCATTAGAAAATGTCCACTCCCATGTTGTAATCTTGATCAGCAATGCAACAGCGTAAATAGGACGCGGTTCTTTAACCAGAGCATCAGGGTCAAACCTCTGCTGTTGTGCTTTTTGAATGGTGCAGAAATAGTTTCCATGTGAATGATTTAACCACACAATTTGAATTTGCACATTTAATGAAGGCGACACAGTACCAAAAATCCAAGTAAGGACATATTTCTCATATTACATGTTCAATGGGCTACGAATGCCTACATTTTCTTTGGCAGCCAAAAAGTCATTCCCAGACAAAGAACTGTACGGTATGTCATGATGTTACTTAGATTTGTGTCAGTCAGACCCTAGTGAGGCCTGACTGCCCAGACTGACTGTGGTGGAGTCAAGCTCAAGCTCAAAATCATCTTCCTAAGAAAGTCTCATAAATTAGATAAATCATGACATATCAAAGAAATAAACAATGTTAGATGTGTTTTTTTAGCTGAAAAGGCACAGGGTCTCCAGGTCTCTTAACAGAACACTGTGGTTACAAGAAGCCTACTATTGTTTTCTACCTGCATGTCCATTAATCAAACATGTCTTGCATGGCCAAGCTTTGTTCAAATCTACAGAACATAATTTTAAATTCTTTTCTACAAGATTTCAAGATTTCCAAAGACGACAGCTTATATGAATCATTGCTAAGAGCAGAAAGAAATATTCTATTATTTGTGTGAGACAATATTGAAGTATTATGGCTTTTGTAAATTTGTTGCCACAAAATGTGTTGTTTTTAGGTGCTGTTTTGGATAAAGATAAACTCCCTGACTTTCTTAAAGTGTCCAATAGTCACCCACATTTCTTCCCAGCTCATTGTTCATGTGAACTGTGTTGATTTACTTGTTCTGCTGTAATCAAACACAGATGCAATCTGTAACAAGTTACACAATTACTTGTTTTTCTAGCTGAAAATAAACTCCATTAAAGTGTATTTTGTATTTTTGTTCAGTGTGTTTGAAATTGTTTACTAACTTGAACCTGAGCAATAGAAAAAAGGTGAGGAGCTCCACCAAAACAGCCAGCGAGGTCACTGAACTGATCCAGGCACCGCTATCTGAAATCTCTGAGAGGCCTGTCCTTGTGAGGGCCAGTGGCTCTCTTTACTGCACTGGTTACATCCTTAGATAGTAGTTTAAGCTGATGTGTCTGGATGGCATGCTAAAGTGCTTCACCATTAAATAGAATCAATAGACTCATTTCTTCCTTCTGCAACTAGTTCATACAGTTGCTAATTAAATAATGCCGTCTATTGTGCACGCAAGTCCGATTTTGCCTTGAGAAATAAATATATTTTTGTCCTTAATTAAGCTACAACTGTGCTCTTTTCTCTCATGAATTCATATTTGAATTGTTTTTGATGTTGGCGATGCATTTGTGTAATTGTCTTTTTCATTTAAAATATCAGTAAACTGTGTGAGAGACCCAGCGCATATTCAGGGTTTTGTTTACCCAGACTTTAATGTCAGTGGGAGATTAACCACGTCAGTATGTATATGACCACATTACACTTCTTTGTTGCCTTCTGTAAAACTGAGGTTCAAAAACGAAATTGAGCTACAGATATGAAAATAGTTTTACATTATACAGTCAAAATGTAAATGTGACATCAACAGTAGATTTAAATAGTTTAACCTTGTAACATTGAATATTACTTTGCTCTATGTTTTGTTAAATACAACAGAACTCATCTTTAAATTATGAATGAAGTTGTGAGCGTCCACATGAGCACATGAGTTGCTCTACACCATTTACTTGCCTAAATGGGTAAGTCAGTGCCTAGGCTCTTCCTTTCAGTTTGTTGATTTTTTATTTTAACCGGTAATCTCATGATCAATCTTTCATTTTTAAAGATAGACCTTCATACAAGAAAGAACACATAAAAACATAGGCAAACAAAATTGATTAAAACACAATTTTGTGGGCTCTAAATATCACATGGAGAAATTGTGGAGCACAAATAGGCAATCATTTCCACATGATTTTCTCAAGACCCACAGATCACTTTATTAGGGGTAAAACCTAAAGGCGTAGACGGAAAAGCTGCAAATTATTTATTGTACATCTTACTAACCGCAGCAATTTATTCAATTACAATGAATTGGTTAAAGCCTGAGCAACAATTTGTGGACCCAAAAGGATCTGAGATTTCTGTGATATGGAGCAGATAACCTACTCTCTAAGGTTACCAAAGAACAAATTTGATCCTGGTCCTATAATGAGCTTATTAATGCAGTGATAACCTCAACTCACCGTATGGGGGGATCAATGCCATGATAACGATCCAGACAGGCTTGTTAATGTACTCACCCATCCCTCTAACCCCTGGAAGATAGATATATGGATTTAGTTATTTCATTTGAAATAACTATACATGCAATTATTTAGTATATTTGTATTTATTTCTTATTTTACTATTTCATTTATTTATGTTTTAGTTATTCCTATGTTTCCTATTATGTCATTATACAAAACCGATATGATGTCACTGAGAATAGAAAAAAATCCCAGAAAAACCAACATAACATTATGCACAATACAGGAATGATAAAGAAAACTTGATAGCTTGGGTGTCGTTTTTGAAATCTTCAAACAGAATAGAGAGATTTTTATTTTAAAGTTTTGATGGAGAAATGCCACATGCCTTAATGACACAATAGAGGTCACAAATGAGGGATACACAACTCAACCTATTCACTTAAGATACATGTGATTGGGCTGAATATTTATAGTGCTTTGTGTATATTTTCTGGTCAGCTGGCACGATATTACTTGCTTTTTGTTCTAACTAAGAGAAAATACCTGAATTATCATTAAAGAACATGATCAAGCTAAAGTTGCAAGTACATGAAGTCTTCCCTGCGTTCCTCAAGTGTCATTACAGCTCTTCCTTTGATTCCATCGCTCATCTGCCCGTGTGCATTATCTGATCAATAACAATGCAACTTAATGCCATTCTGTTATATAGAACATTGCCTATAGATGTTTTTCTGGGGTCATCTATGGTTGGTGGATAAAGATGCAATAATTTGAGTCTGGCTCCATCTTGTCTTTAGTAAAGCAATGTGATTAGAGTTCAAGTGCAGGATGTGCTCCATCTGAAATGATTTTATAGTGAGCCCTTTGTAAAGATTCACATGACGGTTTTGGCCTCAAGGACTTATTAAGATAAGAAAATATCATCCGGAAGATTTGTATTTAGTCCTCATCTCTGCAAGTTAAAGTAAGAATCTATAATTCAGACAAGTTTCATTAAATTGTTCTCCCACCGTTGTTCTCTCTGGGTTTAAATGAAACTCAACTGTTCTAGCATTCATGGCTCCAGTGTCCTGGGGCAGTTCTCAGAGGCTCTCGCAGATCATTTGGAGCAAGGTACCAAATGAATCATTCGGGAGATATTTTGCTCAGCTTGCTGAGGTCATTGTGCAGTTCTGTGAAACTTGTTATTTAACTGGTTTCAGCATTTAATTGTGATTAAACACTCTTTTTCTTATTTCTTTTTCTTAATGTATTGTGACATATCAAGGTATGCATTTGCACTTTTACTTGTAAATGACACCGGACATTATGTACATACAATGTCTAAGAACCTAATTAAGATGACTAAAATCTCATTCAACAAGAGAATATCTTACATTTTCTGATATATAATGCTGTGTGAAATGGCTTAGATTACATAACACTGAGTCTACGTGTCATGTTGTACACTTTTCTGTTATATATAAGGTCGAAGCCCTGCAGACGACTCGTGTGTCACATCCCTTATTACACATAGTGCCAAGATGAAAAGCTGGTCCATAATAGCAGTGCCAACATTATCATCTGTCAATTCATAGTAAATGAGCCAGAGAATTAACTGCATAATTTATGTAAATGCACAGAGCAGAGCTGCATGAGGCTGCAGATAATCACATATGTGAAGTTCTTGCAAAGGCTAGTAGAAAGTCAAACTTTAAACCAAAGGTTTAAAACAACTCAGCTGGTTTTGTTTTCCACCAAATTTAACTTATGGCTCCCTGCTGCATTTTATTTCCCAGAAGATTATTCTGTTGTTATGGAAATAGGTGATAAGTGGAACATTGCTATGAAATGAACTGGAGCATGACAAAATCTTTATTGCCAGATTAAACAATCACCATTGCTTATAAATGTTGTTTACACTAAAATGGAGTGCAACAGGATGAGCATAGTAATGTGTTTGGGTGGGGGAAGTTCCATATTTGGTCAACAGATGGTGTCAGAAGGCTGATGATAACACATGCAGACTGTGTAGTACTTTGCAGAAGTGGTTCATTGTTACATAAAGAGAGAAGTATACTGCTTTCATCAGTTTCTCACAATCAGTCCTTAACAGTAAAGTTTGAGAAAATAACTTTAAAAAGCACTGCTGATCAACAGCTATATAATAGTGGCTTCTTAAGATCTGGGGAGCTCTCCCTCATCACAAGCAGTAGCGCAAAATGAAGACACAGTCACGTTGCAAGTTGTTTACTTGGCACAGCATTGGTCATTAATTCATGAAAGTCATAAATAATGATCATAATCTTCAAAACAGCAGGCAATTGTTGCCGCTGAATGTACGATGCTACTGCATCAAAGAATAAAAAGTTGTGTGTCATATTGCAGCTGTTTAGAGATGTGCATCACCATCTCTGCTGTCACAACAGGTTTGGTTACATAATGACTTAGAAAAACATAATTACATAAATATATGGAAGAAAAACAGACTTTTACAAGAATTAATAAAAAAAATATCTTGGCACCCATTTAAAATGTATTAGAGACTATTGGCACTGTATGCCTTTTAAAAATACTGAACAAGCCAAGATGGGGATTTCTTTCTGAATGATTTACATTTATGCCCCTTGGAAATCACTCTGCGGTGAAACCAATATTAAATTAGATTGAAGCTGTGTTTCCACCTGGGTAGAAGAAGAATAAAAGATGAATAGTGTGCTTATTAATGTGTGAGAAAGGAGTTTCAGAGCTGCAGGCTGCCTCAGAGCTCAGGAACAGCATTAGATTTGAATGACTTTTGATACTTATAAAACTTCTTCATCTTGGCAAAGTTTCTTTCTCTCTTTTCCTGCATCGAAACGTCAGGACACTTGACCTGAAAGTATGACATGTTACAGACCTACAAATTACACTTTTTGTGTCTAGCTGTGTTTACTCAGTCATTATCTGAAAAGGCCACAGGGCTGCACAACCTTGACTAAAATTGTGACAGGCAGCTGGCCTTGAACAGCTGTTGTTGTAATGTGCATTCAAACCAGCAGGTGGCTCTGTTCCTTCCTTTTCAGGAAAGGAAGATCCACTACGATCCATATCACGCCACCAATGAAACCTATAATATAAGGGGTAAAAAGAAATAAGACTCTTTTAAACATGCAGTGATATTTGATGATCATTGCTGTGGAGAAGGTTGGCCTGGTGTGACGTGTTTAAAATAATAATAAGAATGACAAAACTTTGCTATATCACTAGCTTGTTATCATTTATCCAATGTAAAGTATTACTTATGACTCTTTTATCATTACCTGATACATTACGTGTATGTCAAAGAGATGGGAACACAGAACATCCAGCTTTAGAGAACCAGTAGGCTATTAGGACATTCTGGTGCCAGATATCCACCTATAATCTGCTTTGATATAGCCTAATCATATATAAGAATCTGATATAAAGTTGTGTTTAAACATGAAGTGTTTACGAGTTACAATAGGGTGAACATTTGGCGCAAAAGAAGCCCCTTTTTTGCAGACTGTGTGTGCTCCTGCGCGTTCACGTGTGCGCGTGTATACGTGTGAAAGTGTGAACGTGTAGGCCTACATGGGATATTGCCTAATCGGAACAATAACAGATGTATCTCTAATGTAATTTGAACATCTAGGCCTACTTTTGTATCTTGCAGTATTTTCTGTGGTTGCATAACTGTCAGGTAGGTTATTATAATGATGTGCACGTTGGGTTTTTTTCTCCCCCTCCACCAAATCCAATCACACCCTCCCCCATCTCAAGTACAATTACGTGATGGGTGACGTTACAGCATGCGGAGGAGGGCGCTGGGCAGGGACCACTTGGACCAAAGAGGACTAAACGCTATTTCATTTCAGCGCAGAAACAACGCATTGAAGGCAGTGGACCAGGGCGCCTGCTGAAGCCTAGCCCATTGTCTCCTTCAAACAGAGCAACTAAGGAAAACGGGTTTGATCAAAACAGCGGTGTAGCCCTTAAAGGAGTGTCCAAGTGGTAGGCATTGCGGGTTTGTAAGCCACAGAAAAAGGGCCCTGGATAGATCTGGCCAATAACGGAAAATGAATCACAGTCAAGTTTTAATAATATGAACAAGAGCCGCGTTTTGTTGCAATTGGCGACCAACTATTGATGCTTCTGCGCCGATCGTTTTCCAGACCATCAGTTCGCGCGGACTTCTTTTGTTCGCATCGCTTGAATCCCAAATTCTAGTCTGCATATTTGTGTTGCCGTTGTAAAAAAAAAAAGAAAGAAAGAAGAGTTAGTCGCTCTAAAAAACAAGAAAAAAGACCAAGATGAATTTCCAGTCGAGCGTCCCAGTGTCCGGTATCTCGCAGCAGTCTCAGCCAGCCATGCCCACTCCAGGCACGGTCCCGGTGGCGGTTCCCGTCCCAGTTCCCCAGTCCATTCCGTCCCAGTTCGGATCTGGATCGTCTGCAAGCTCAGGGGCTGGCCAGTTCGGTTCGGGGACGGTTTCGGGCCAGGCTTCCCAACCTGGAACAGCGGGCTCGCAGTTTGTTTTGTCCAACTCAGCGGCCATCAGGGCAGAGATCCATCGGTTCGAGTCTGTCCACCCGAACATTTACGCTATCTACGACCTGATCGAGCGCATTGATGACCTGGCTCTGCAGAACCAGATCCGAGAGCATGTAATCTCCATTGAAGGTGAGTAGGGAGAAATCATAGCCTACTGGATTTTCGTTTGGGGCTTCTCATTCATTGAGTATTGGGGGGATGTTGTGTGTGTGTGTGTGTGTCCGTTTTAACGGGGGTCCACTTTCCCTACCTTACATTGTCATGGCCACATAGCACAGTGTCAACAATCACACTTTGAAGCTGGGGGCGTAGACGATCTCATAGTCCTGCTCAGGGAATGAATTGCCCTCATGCACTACTGCAGTGTTAACTGTAACATTTTCAATTGCACTCACAAGAGGCAGCCTGTGCGATTGTAGCCTAATTAGCTCTCAAAAATCAGTATCAGCTGGTTAACGGCATTTGCTAAAGGGAACACAGTTTTTACACTTCATGCACTAAAGTCTGACCTCCAGTGAGAGTCTTAGACTTCATATGTTTTAAAATTAGGGACCAGCCTGTGGAGCAGAGGCTACTAATGTGACTTGAAACTAATGATTGCTCTCTGAACAATGCAGTAATACACAATGGCAGTTGTTACACAGGGAGCAGGAGAAATAGTGGTGTTCCACTAGAGATGGCATTATGGACATAATAGGGTTTGTTATAAAGCCACCCAGCTGGTAGGCCTATATTCTTTGTCACACTGGAAATCAAGTTATTACCTGACCAGGGATGGATGACCGTGACTGTAAAGAAAGTGAGGATGATGCACTGTCAGATGTGAACATCTAAAATGATGATAGCGGTTTCTTATGTGTTTCTCACTGCTACTTACACGCCCATGTATCCAATCAATGGCTGTATGACACACATCAGTCAGTGTAGCCTACTGTCCATCAAAGTCAGCTGTTGTGGGTCTCCAGGAGTATGACTGCAACTGTTTTAACATTTGCACCATTGGTTCTAATACTATCTTTGGTAGCATAATCTTACATTTTGTACAGTCAAATAAAAGGGATCAAGTTGCAGTTTATCTTGAAAGCAGCATTTGCAGTAATCATTAAAATACACCAACATGTGCAGTTCTTTTATTCTGTTTGTAGAGTTGAGAAATAATATGGATAATAAGTGAAACCAGCTTGGCTAGTTTTGGTTGACATTGAAAGAGTGACATAATGTCTTCAACAATGTTATATGTATTATAGCAATGGTTATTTTATTAGAATTCAACAACTACACTTCCTGAGAGGTGCTGACAGAATGCCAATGGCAAATTGTTGAATGCTAAAAAATAAATGCTTGAAACAATTTTTAAGGATGATATTGACATGTTGGCCTAAATGTAGATTGGTAATAGACCAACATTTTAAGGTCAGACCTCAGAGATTATCTTGACAATATTAACCTGGCCTAAAGGCAGTCAACATTGAACATGCTTCGGGATTTTCTGTGTAACCTGTCCATGACACAGCAGACCGGGACAGATTTTGTATGTTTTGTTTTGTTTTTGCTGATTATTGAACAATATTTCTGTTTTGGTACCTTGATAAATCACACAACAAAACCGTCACCACCATAAAAACGTAAGGCAGAATCACAAAGTCATGGAATGTCCATAAGTTTATTAAAGATCAAAATGAAAATGAAAGCAATCTTCATGTGGAAATAAGCAATCAACTGGTGGGCCTGTGGTGTCTCAGTTCAACCTTTTAAGTAAATGATGAATCTCCTTTTTTTTTGTTTTTTTTAATGCCTGAGGATTGTTGCATAATTTTCTCAATGAAGGCATGTCTTGATTCTGTAACACAGGAGCCTTTTATGAGTTATATCTTTCAGGTGTAACTCTGTACAGAAATTATATTGCTTGCTTCATTCACAAATCTGTTTTGATAAAAGATATTGTATTTATCCTTCCTAAAAGATGAGTAAACACTTGACCTGAACAGCTTCCAGTGTTCTATGTTAAAAAGTAATGTGTTGACTGTCACTTTAATCGCGGATTCATCCTCCTTCAAGCTGTTGTGTTTATTTAAATTACAGAGTGCAGAGTTGATGCTTTAAATTTGAGATAGTATATTAGCATTTAGATATGTACTGCTATTAGCCCACACGTTCATGAATCTTAGGTGATGCCTGAAGGTTGCTGTATCTTTCTAATGTTCTCAAAACATGCCATATTGACTCTATCATTGTCTACTGTGGTAAACTGGTCTTTCTGACATCTTCCTCGCCGTTTCTCCCTGAGCATTTGTTGAACATTAGCAAAAAGAAGTTTTGAATGAGACAAGTCCTTGATTTTTGATTCTGAACTACCGCATGCTAAATCTGATGCTTATTGTGTATGTTTGAGAATAGAAATATTTCAGTAGGATGTCATATTGTTTATATTTGTCTAGGTATCCTTGGGAATAAAATAAAACTGATGGTTGTAGCATTGTGTCCACACCTGCAGGCTAATACAAAATGTTACACAGGGAAATATTTAACCCAAAAATCCCCTGCTAAACAACAGAACAGGTACTAAAATGCAAAGGATACTCCCTGTAAGTCTTTATTGATGAATCTTTTTAGCACTTTGTGAACACGTTTGGGGTAACTTTCACATTATGTGCATGAAGAATGGTGTTGAATTAATATTTCTAAGCATAGGCCATATGTCAAAAGGTAGTGATGGTGCAGTACATAAGACAAATGCCTTTGGTGTGGGACACTGGGGTTTGATCCCCACTGTGAAACATCCACCAATGTGTCCCTGATCAAGATACTTAACCCCTAGTCGCTCCAGTGGCGTGCAACCTCTGACATGTATAGCAATTGTAAGACGCTTTGGATAAAAGTGTCAGCTAAATGAGTAAATGGGGGGGACTGATTTTGATGTCCTCACATAAACATTGCATTAGCTTGGATGTATTTTCTGGTGCTTTTTCATGCTGTTAAATGAGATGCAGTTGTCTTTGAAGAGATGCAACAGGAGACATTGGCCGACTTGTCTTCACCTGCACTGTGGAACTGCAGAGCTGTTCCTCTTCAATCTTGCATCATTGCAGAGTCTGTTGCTAAGGAACCAGGGGCTCATGCATTTAGCTGAAAATACTGAAGAAAGAGTGAACAGAAATTACAGCCCTTACAAAATGAATTCCTGTCGTTACTAAGGTTTCCCTGTTGTTGATTAATAAGACCTTTATATGATGATGACACTGCATGCTGGTTTTGTATATGTGTTATTTTATTTTTTTGCCTAACATCACACAGTGATGTTCAGTGATATTCTGGGTTCTTCTTGGTTTCTGTGAGCTAATCTGTGTGTTTTGTTTTTTTTTTGTTTTTTTTTAAAAACAAGGTTGGTGAATACAGGACAACTGAAGCTGAGTCAATTAGACATGCATGCAATTCATGATAAGCTGTGAGAATGACCAAGCCAGGAAGTGTGCAAGCAAAACGGCAGTGCCAAAATGTAAAGAAGTACTAACTGGATGACAAGTGGATTCACTGTTAATGTCTTAAAGATGTTTCACTGCTAATCCAAGAGGTTTGGATAAGCGTGGCCGGGTAATCGGTATTGGGGGGCAAAGATTTGCTGTTGGACCCCTGTTGCCTTCAATTTTCCCTCAAATACAGTGTACACAGCACACTATAGATGGCAACTTCATTATATTTTGCAGAAACCAACCAGTACTGAAATCCTACTCAGCTCCAGGTTTTGTGTATTTCAGTTTGTGGTAATATGATGAAGCACTTCTCCAACAAATTTGAAAGAAATCAAATTACCAAAGCGTGACACATGGTGAACCTGAGTTAGCCTTGTGGCTAACTTAAGAAATGTCTTTGACTTGTGACCTGAATGACTGAGAACCTTCATTGACATAATGTTAACTTACTCTACAATCCCCAGGATTAGATGGTGGGGTTGCTAGTGTGGCTAACAAGTGCTTTATCAATCAGGCTAAACTACAAGGTGAAACTTCCTGGACAATGATTTGGCCTAAACCATAACAGTTTTTCAATGGCTCTGTCAGGTAAGCTTTGTGTTTAGTCTGGGACTATGGGCTCCATCTCCATGTGAGCAAGCAGCTCATAGACACTCTTTGTAACTGTGTCACATGATTAACTTATTATATACTAACTGCATGATGCTGCTAAAAATGATAAAGAGCAAAGATTTGCACATGTCTACTACAATGCAATTCGGGACAGTACTGACAACACTTGGAACCATTGATTCATTGTATGAAATAAGAAAACAACGTAATATATACATAGGGGTGAGGGGGGAAATTATATGAATGACCAAATCTTTTAATTTGCTTGGTATTGCAGTGTTAATCATCACAACAATTTCACTGGCCAGTCTTCTTGCCAGTGGCCATCTTTGGACTTCACTGTGAAGTAAAATTGAAGGTTGTTGCAGAAGTTTTTAGCAATCAACCAGGTAAGGCAAATCCAACTGAGGATTGCAGCGATCAACAGATAGCGGGTTAAACTCCATCCAGTATGCTGTTGAGTCACACCTTGTCATAGGGAGAAAAAAGGAAATAAATAACATCAGAAAAGCTGTACATCTACATCACCAGTATTGCACAATGTGTACTGTGCATAGCTAGACAAGCATTCTACATCATCAAATTGTACTTACTTGAACCCTAAACCGTGCTATAAGCAGTGTTCTTGATACACTAGTATTAGTACTAGTATGTTAGTTCAGAAAGCCAAGCTAATGAATACTCAACAGTCATTTGGCAAGACATCGAATACCCTTTGAATATCTATTGAATGTCCTTTCTGCATAATTACTTATTTGAAATAGCATATAGGTTCATTTATTTAGAGTATTAAACTACTATGATGTGTAAATGTGTTTTTTACTGACTTTAAACTAGTGGGGGGAGCTATTTATAGCTGCAGTTGGAGTCTGGATTTGGTAAGGGATTTGATTGGGGAGATAAATATGTGAGGATTTGTAAATAGAATAAAATCCTGATCACTGACACATGGAGACAGCTGCAGAGATGGTATCTGTAATGTTCAGTTATATTTTTAGCTTTTAATTTCAATAGGGTGGAGTGTTCCATTAACAAGACTATACCATGGGAATAGTTTTCTTTTGTTCTATTTGTAATGGGAGTTCTGATTGCTACCTTAGTTTTTAGTCTAATTAAACATGCATACTGTTCTTTAGTTTTCTATAGGAAGTTCTGGAGGTAGTTGAAAACATGTGGATATACAGTATGCAAGTATATGAAGTACAAAAGCACCTACAGATTGTGTAAAATTATTGTCGTATTGCAAAGGGGAATAACTACAAAAGTCAGTGATGGACAGGGTGATTGAAATACCCCTTCCTGCTTTTTTAAGCCCCAAGGTGGCATTGCACTTTCCCAACAGCAGGTTATGATATCAGAAAACTGACCTTTGTGTATTTTGAGGGGATTTCTTTGAGCTGAGTGTTTTGTTGTTGCAATGTTATCTTGAGTAATAACTGTATTTCATAAAATTGCAAAACCCCACACTGACATTCATGTTTCCAACTGACAGTCCAATGTCAGAGCAAGGGCAGTCACCTAAATCCACTGCCACTCAAGAGGGGTGCTTGGGATTTCAAGAAAGGACTAATAAGCCTGCACAATGGGACATTGTGTGCTCACATAGCAATAGGGAAGACACAGAGAGATACAAGAAGCACACAGACTGAAGCCTCAGAGCTCGTTGTTGGCATTGTGTGGCACCTAAGCAGCTCCCTGGTACACACTGCATCTCTCTTGTAGTCAGTTGCCAAGGAGAGCATGAGCAGAGTGCTCATCTGCTAATCATACACAGAGAATGATGATGATGCATCTTTCCATTGCTGCTGAAGCAGAATTTTTTTTCCTCATGACCACTGAGATTTAACCCCCCCCCCAAATATCTTAATTAACACTGATTTTATTGATCATATGCTGTAATGATATAGCAGATATTTGTATTATACAGCTTTTATTTAATTAAAGAAACATGATGATGAATATAGTCCTGATTAATAATCATTCATTAAACATGAAAATACAGCCTGGGTTTACAGAGGTTTTCCAATGAGTTGTTACAGTTTAGGGGTGTGTGTGTGTGTGTGTGTGTGGGGGGGGGGGGGGTTGAATTTGGTTTGAGTAACTGGTCTTACAGTTGTCACTGTGGGCCATCTGTGTCAGGAAAATGCCGCTGCTACTTTTAGCAAGAGAAATCTTCACAATGTATTCATTATATTTCAAAAGCGTATCTGTGAATATGGATTAGAAACTGTTATAGAGTTAGAAATGTCAGTCAATACCACCAGCTGTGTCTCTTACACGGTATGTCAATGTAAATTGTTGTTAATGTGGAAAGCTGGTGTTTATAGAGTAGCTCAGTAAGTATTTACTAGTTGTAGATCTGGTGCCTAAATAAAGTCTCACATAAATACATCTGCGAAGCATGAATTATTTCCTGTTTTTTTTTCCTTAAATTTTCTACATACTGCGTCACATAGAAAACCCAGATTAAACACTACTCAATTGGACATTGGTATCTCTAAAAATTGTTGTTATATTCTGTCATTTCAGCACAAATAGAGCAGTGCCAGTTGGGAATTGTCAGCTTGTCAGCATTCCACTATTTAACAAGGCTTATTGTTATTATTTTTTAAGGAATAGTTAAGTATTTTGGGGAAATACACTTGTTCGCTTTCTTAGTGAAAGTTAGATGAGAAAACTGATACCACTCTGTCTGTCTGTTAAGTTTGGATCTGGAGCCAGGCGGTGATTAGCCTAGCTTAGCATGAAGACTAGAAGCAGGAGGAAACGGCTCAAAAATGCGTCAAAAGCTTACTAATCATAATCAGTCATCAGAATGTACACAAACAGAAAGGTAAAAACAGCAATTTGGGGGGGACAACAAGATTCCAGTGAGTCACTTTTCCTAACTGACCAATAAATCGTTACCACTCGTGACTCCCTGTGAAACCTCAAACTGTAATTTTTACATACTTGTTTGTGTACAGGTTAATTGGTGAGAGTGCACAGACAATAGAGTAGTTTTAGTCTTCTCTAACTCTGACGAATAACTGTTTCCGAAACTGTTGTTTTAAATCGATTCATTAAATGCATTTTTAAAGGCATTTTTGCCTCAGAATAGTTAGAGACCAGCATTCGAAGTACAATACTGGAACTGAACCATTGCTCTCAGTGGAAATGGCACGTGTCTTAGACCGATGGACTTATAGGTGTGCTTTATTTTGCTGCCACTGAGTATTTCTGAAAATTAAGAGAAACACAGATTACAACACAGAGAACAAGAATATATTGCTACATATTAGCTACAGTTGCATCTGTGTTGGAGAAGGATGCACCAATGTTCGGCCACCAAAATTGATTGGCCGTAAAAAGCAAAAAAAGCACTTTCGGTGTTCGGCCTAAAAGACTGATTTAAATTTGTGTGGAAGTATTTTAAAGACGCAAAAATGGCTGTTTGCAGAGACTGTTCTGCTGAATTGTCTCCTAGCGCTTCCACTACATCTGTGGCTGATTTCTTAGAAAAGGCAACAAACAGTGCTTTTTTTGTTTTTCTGTCACTCGTTTCTGAGAAGGTGATTAAGCCAGCTGCACCTAAATTTGGAATGCACACGTATTCAAGCCTTTATGGTAACTTAAACAGCCCAGTACATTATCCTGTCAGTTTCTCTCTTTACAAAGACAAGTGTTGCAGTATGAGAGTGCTACCTGAACCACAACATTCAAGAATACACATGTGACAACGTCCGGTTTTCATAATAAGGTGTCTATACATGATGGAAATAAGATTAATTAGATTATATTCACAGAAAGCATAAAACATATTACATGTGTCCATTAAAAGTAAATGGACACATGTAATTTACTTTACCAGAACCCCTCGGGCCTCGGACCCACCCACCATAGTCTCTCCAAATCCTGGGGAAAACACTGAGTAAAAAACACATTCTATTTAACTTATGCAATGGTAAAAAAAATTAATAAATATTGGGTTTTGGCCAAGAATTTTCATTTCGGTGCATCCCTATGGAGAAGAAAACCATCTTGTGTCTGTAGGAGGAACGAGCTCCTTTGCTGTTTCTCATGCCTCCGAGGTCTCCAACACCACCGTCGAGCCCTTCATTGTGCCTTTTGAACACAGATTAAACTGAACACCTGAAATGAGCATACAGCTCCAAGTGGGCATCGATAAAAGTATAAGCTTCTTTTGATTTCCCATTCACTTGAAGACATTGTCTGATCCTCCATAGCATCTGTAGCAACTGAACCACCTCTGTGTTGAGCATGGCAGGTATCAGGTTTCAGCCATGTTTAATCCTTGAGTGCAGTGTTGAAAAAACACTTCACATCAAGTTTACGTCACACGTTTATTCTTAGTGGTGTAGTAGTAACAGACTTTACCCCTGCCAGATGCACACCAGATAACAGGGTTTGCACATGCCTCACTCAACTCAAAAGACTCCTTGTTTTGTGATTAGCCTGTACAGTTTCGCTCATCTGAAGTTTCAGAACGCTCATTACACCCCCATTGAAATGCGTTTTAACACTGCACCCGACTCTTGACCGCGGGTCAGCAAAGATGAGCTGAACTGGTGAGCTGTAAACAGAGCCTCAGTCTGAAGGTCTGGGAGGTCTGCAGGGGTCAGAGTGCCATTTCTGCATCAGCCCTTCTGTCCCCTCTCTCTGCCGCAGCACCTCAGCATCGGCTTATTGAATGTGACGCTATCCTCCACAGCAGAATGTCCTCCATTGTGCTAATGAACAAAAGCCCTCTCTCTCCCATTGATGGACAGCTATTTTTTTTCTTGTGTTCTGAATGTGGAGGGGTTGGGTTGGGCTTGTCAGGATCTTTCTGAAAGGAACATTGAGAGTATACTCATCCTCATGGCAGGACAAAACAAGCAATTGAAGATGTCACCTTAAGCTTTTTTGTGTTTATTTTTTTTTTTGAAATGGACTAAAGGATTACGACTGCAACTGATAATTATTTTCATTATCAATTCATCTGCCAGTTGTATTCCAGATTTATTGATTTGCCTAAAAAAAGGGGGGCACAGCCCATTATCAAAATAGTTGCAGATAAATTTGTCAATCAAATAATTGTTGCAGCTCTACAAACAATTAATTGATTAATTCAATGGCAGATAAATGAACAATGAAAATAACTCATTTAATTGCAGCCCTACGTCTAAGGTTGTATTGTCTTGTGATATCTACAGTTTTCTCTGTCAGCGTTATCATGTGGTGTTTTTAAGGAGGAGACAGTAGCCAATCAAATTTGCCATAGGCCTGCCTTATTCGTTTATTTTTTTTTTGGAATTTGTGCATCATCCATATCCTATGGTGGAAGTGCTCATGTTTCCTGCCAGTGGGGTAGGGCTGGAAGCAGATGGCTGCTGACAGAGGAAGGGGTTTGGAAAGCAGTGAGTGAGCAACAGATGGAAAAGCGCATATGCCTCCAAGTCCCCTCAGCCTGCCAGCAGTCCCGTGACTAACTGTGGGAAGATTCTGGCCTCATCCAGGTTGGGGACGGATAGAGGATCATGGTGAAGAATGAAGTGTCCTTAGAACAGAAAATGGTTATCTGAGACCAGCTGGAAATCAGCTGTGTGAGGGTTCAGATCTCCTTTAATTGGGAATGATTGGAGAATCGACCTGGACTGCAGGAGTATTTTAAAGACCATTTAGAAAATCAAGAAGTATTTGAGTTATTCAGGTTTTTAGGAAAAGAAGCTCAATTTCCTTTTCTCTTTGAAAAGAAATCTCATACAGGGACTTTTCTTGCCCTTAGGGAGCATGTTTTCTTCAATGAAGAGGAAAATGCCGGATAAAGGAAATGTAGCCTACAGTACATATGTGAGCCCATAATGTAGAGTATGACAGCATACACTATACTAGTTATAGCCTTAGTGTTAGAAGTCAGTTACTGTAATTGAGAGCACACAGACTATTTCAGGTTTCAGGGCTGTGGAAATTCAACGTAATTCCCAGTGTAATTCTCTAAATAGCTCAGGGACATGTCACAGTTTTTCAGTCAGTCAATCTTTGGGGACATGTTTTGAGCTTGTTTGTTTCCACACGAGGATGGTGGGGTTGTTCATGAAAGTTACTGCTCTGTTGTGAGAGTGAGTCACCTGTCGGGCAAAAAGTTGAACGGCTATGTCATTCCCTATCTGGTAGTATTACACCACTTCAGCCTCCCCACATAAAATTGTAAAACGACACATAAACCTTTTTTTGTGAGGATAAAATCAGCTCTATTGTACTTAACTCTAGCTTTAGCCATTGTAAAGGTAGAATCATGTGGTGCATATGTAGTAGTTAAAGCTAGATGTGTTGACTACAAATAGAAGATCCTTGCTGTAGATATAATATCACTACTTCCCAGGTTATTTTCATTGCAGTGAGAATAGTGTATGCATTGTCAGCACTACTTTTCTGAGGTTAGCCCTCTTGTCAGTACAGCTTGTTTAACATGTGCCATCAGAGCGTTATCACCCAGGTCTGACATTCCTTTTGTGGATACCATTGTTTTGATGATGTTTTGACATGTCCTCTGGCTTTGTGCCTGCTGTCTTTAAAGGACTCACTCAGGCAACATGCCAGGGGCTGGTTTTCCAGTTTATTTTGTTGCAGATTCTGGGAAAATGCATGTCATAGTTGTAACAAGTAGGGGGAAAAATCCACTAGACTGTTGGTTGTTTAATAAAGTATTAAAAAAACACAAATTTTGAGTCTGTGCTAGAGCATCTGTTACTCAGCTTAAGTTTGGATCAGCAGTAATATTTTGGTCACTGACTTTGTGAATCAGAACTAAGCTCTGAGGAGGATTTGTTGTGAAGGGATGTTTTCTTCTGTGGGAATCACTGGATGTGTAATGTGACCCCCCATTTACTGTTTATACCCCCGTTTCCTGTTTTCCCCCGACTGGAATAACCTTAAGTTGTTCCACTGCTGAATCCCCCTGGCCATGACCCAGGACTCATGTCATGCGGTGGGGTATGTGAACTGCATGTACATCCCCTCTAAAAACACAATCACAGTTCCCATTTTGTAGCAGACATCTGCAAGGGTTTTCAGAGGAACCTCCAGTTGGACAGGGCATCATCAAGCTGTAAAGATTTACTTCTTGTGGCACTCATTGGCAGAGTGGTCCACTTTTTCCCTGTTTGAATTTGTATTTGTTTCCCTTATGTGATATCTGATTTTTTTTTTTTTTTTTTTTTTTT
>NC_060155.1:12758086-12817079 GCF_021292245.1 Micropterus dolomieu | reverse complement strand
TTAACATGTGCCATCAGAGCGTTATCACCCAGGTCTGACATTCCTTTTGTGGATACCATTGTTTTGATGATGTTTTGACATGTCCTCTGGCTTTGTGCCTGCTGTCTTTAAAGGACTCACTCAGGCAACATGCCAGGGGCTGGTTTTCCAGTTTATTTTGTTGCAGATTCTGGGAAAATGCATGTCATAGTTGTAACAAGTAGGGGGAAAAATCCACTAGACTGTTGGTTGTTTAATAAAGTATTAAAAAAACACAAATTTTGAGTCTGTGCTAGAGCATCTGTTACTCAGCTTAAGTTTGGATCAGCAGTAATATTTTGGTCACTGACTTTGTGAATCAGAACTAAGCTCTGAGGAGGATTTGTTGTGAAGGGATGTTTTCTTCTGTGGGAATCACTGGATGTGTAATGTGACCCCCCATTTACTGTTTATACCCCCGTTTCCTGTTTTCCCCCGACTGGAATAACCTTAAGTTGTTCCACTGCTGAATCCCCCTGGCCATGACCCAGGACTCATGTCATGCGGTGGGGTATGTGAACTGCATGTACATCCCCTCTAAAAACACAATCACAGTTCCCATTTTGTAGCAGACATCTGCAAGGGTTTTCAGAGGAACCTCCAGTTGGACAGGGCATCATCAAGCTGTAAAGATTTACTTCTTGTGGCACTCATTGGCAGAGTGGTCCACTTTTTCCCTGTTTGAATTTGTATTTGTTTCCCTTATGTGATATCTGATTTTTTTTTTTTTTTTTTTTTTTTAAACCACATCATCCTAACATTTAGGTTTTTAATGGATCCTTTTGTCAGTGGTGCAGATGCTGCCCATTCTGAGAACTGCATTATTAATGAGATAATACTGTAAAACTGTGGAACATTTTAATGTCTAAAACTTGTTTTTCCATTTTCATACACATAATGACTCGCGGTGAGCACAAATCACATTCCTAATGCATTATACCCATGTGGTTTGAGGGGTCTACATTAATCATTGCACACTACACCTTAATTTTCTGACTTTTAGAGGCAAAATGGTAAATATCTTTATGTATAGGGAGCCTAATGACTTCATTGCTGCAGTGTTTGGATACATATACATAAATCATGAAATAAAGTGTTGCCTATGTTAAAAACATGGAGCCTTTGGCAACAAGACAGCACATTTTATCATTGGATTCACGCAAAATTAAAGCAGGCCACAAAATGCCAGGACACAAGAGGCCAACGGAAAACATCAGAAGGCAAAAGTGAGTACAGTCTGAAGAAGACATTCATAAGAGTCGTATGCTCAATAGCTTGCCAGTTAGGATCGATGTTACTATGGAGATTTGGAAGATAGATGTTACCAGAATGCAACACTGCTTGCCGAGCACCATTTGGTCTATATTTTATTTATTTATTTATTTTTAAATGCAGTGTTTCGGATGTGATAAAGTGCTATAAACTGAGCGACTGTATTGTCCTCTATGCGAACAGACACTCTGCAGTGCCCATTTGATATAAGCCGTTCAGTCTTGCTCAGGGCTGTGTCACTGCAGCTTCTAAACAGCTTCAGTTTGGATGAGATTTTCCTCTTTGAGGAGTCTGGCGCGAAAAGTGCACTGTTCAGCAGCCTGACACTGTTTTCAGAAGATGAGCTCTCCCTCAGTTTTGTGTTCGCGCACTGGAACGAACTGCTGGCCTCAAATAAATCACTGTACAGTTAAAAAGTAGGAATTATGACACTTGTGTTGCCACACAGTACATCTCAGGCCCCGCTGTGCTCTTGGGCCCATTCTGTTGTGAAATTGGACCAACTGGTGTCTAGAGATGCACCCTGCTGCTGTGTTAAAGCATAGTGAGCCGTTTGTATCCATTTTGCAAGACATTTAAAGGGCATTTATTTCCTCAGCAAATTGGTTTCTTAGCTACACTGTACTGTTGATGTACAGAGTTCTGTGTCATTTGTCCAGTTGCAAGTACTTGCCCCTAAATGTTTAAAGCGAGGGATAACATGCATTTCTAATGTTTGCGAAGGGCCTCTCTGAAATTATTCACACTACTAAATTGTGGCTTTTCACATATTTGGCTTCACAAGACCTTCAGCTGCAAAAAAGGGGGAAAAAAGTCTCTCTTTTGTTGTGTCAGAATCTGGAATGAAATCTGGCATTGGCTTAAAGAAAATTGGCAGCTAATCTAGGCCCAAGCTAATTCAAAGCTACATTTTGTCTGTTTACACAATAAAACAAATCTTCCTGTGGTCTCCTCATGCCAATAGGGCTTTTAGTTAATAGGACCCTACCTTTAGTGTGCTGGCGAGTGAGCTCTCGGGCATGATTAGTGGTCCACTTTCAAAACAAATCCTTTGGCCACACTCACCCTCATGGATTGTCAGATGTCACGTTTTGGGGAAAGTCATCTGACTGAAATCTCAGTTGCCACTGTCAGGAAGGACATGGGTTATTCAGCATCAGCAGCCCATGGGGACCTGTCCTTGTGTCTGAAATGAGTTTGCCAGGCAGTGCAGTGGTGAGGTGCATTGTTATACTTTGCAGTGGAAGAGTTCTGATGATGCATCTCCGTCGGCGGCTGAGTGTAGTGGAGATCTGCCGGTGGATGGGTAGGCAGTGGCATGTGTTATGTAACACAAGTAGGTGGCTGGAGTAGCTCTGTGTGCGTGTGTGTTTGTGGTGTGTATGTGGTACTCTCTGGATGCGTGAATTTACCCACACACAGGCCTTTGCCCCTGACCTGGATGGGTGTCAGTTGAGTGCAATACCCCGAGGAGATGGATGTAATAGGAGTTACAGTTAGCAGGGGAGAGGGGTAAGCTATTGGAGCAGTGTCATGTTGTGATGGAGGGTCAGGAATTGGGGTAGTGAGGGTGAGTCTGCTGTCTAGGAAGCCTACTTGTCCGGCAGAATCAATCTACACCATTTTTTAGGATCATAACCACCTTTTTTAACTCCAGGCTCTAAATATCTCTATAACCTCTGTACAGATAATTGCCTCTGTATTGTACTAACTGCTGGCTCAGGACCTTTTGTTTGCTGCTGTGTCCAGGACCAGACATCCTTATTTTTGGCAAAGAAGGGATCAGATCTAATCAGATGCAGTCCGTAGAGGGCAAGTTGACCTGAGGTTGCCTGAGCCTGTGATACGGTTTGGGTATATTTGGATAGATGGGATAATTCTGCACAGCGTTTGCTGCATCACTCTTGAGAGACATTTTAATGTTTCAGTCACCCTTAAACATGAATCTATTTAGTTCTGTTTAAGGTTGCAGGGTGTTGGAATGCATCCCGGCAGTGAAAAGACAGGGAAGTGCATCAAAAAGTAGTTTTGTCATTGGACAACCACATACTGCAGACACTGAATACAGGTAATATCCACTCAACCTGATCTGCATATTCTCAGACTTGGGGACAGGTCAGAGCTTAAACGAGTAGTCGATTAATTGATTCATCAGTCAGCAGAAAATATGATGGCACCTATTTTGAAAATGAATCGTTAGGAATTGGGGTTCAAATGGAATCAATTAATATTAAATAATAAAAATTATTATTATTGCTATTCTTAATCAATTAATGATTTTAACCTTGAATTTAACCTTGGGGTATCACTCTAAAAGAAGAGAAAATTGATAGCCAATTACCTACGCTTATCTAGTGTCATAAAATATACTAATCTATCTAACTATTAAAACCAAAACTTCCATCAATAGCTAGTAGGTTAAAGGATTTGGAATTCTACATAGAAGAGGTTGGAAAAATCTCTATCTATCTATCTATCTATCTATCTATCTATCTATCTATCTATCTATCCTCTTATGCAACATTAAAGAAACCCGCGTGTATATCCACAAGCATCTATTTAACAGATAAACAAAAGCAAAACACACCAGAAGAAATCTAACTAAAATGCACTTTGGGGGGGTGTGTGTGTGTGTGTGTGTGTGCGATAAGGAGAGAATGTGTCTGTGTATCAGGTGAGCGCCAGAAAGAATGTTTCTGTGATCTGCACCGTATGTTCAGCATGCATGAGCATGAACGTGTTGCAGGCAAAGAACGCACAGTGAAGCGAGAGCTTTAAGTCTTCTCTACTTGTGTGTGGTTGTGTTTTAGGCCAATTCTGAGGTGTATGTGTGTGATCTGTGTCAGTTAACGGTGCCAAGTTGAAAGGAGCTAGTTAGCATGGAAAGACTCTGTCTGTGTGGAGCATAATACTAATGTCAATTTAGTAGTGGCTGAGAACTAAGGTTACACAATAACGTAAACCATGGGAATGATCACAACAATAAAACCTCAATGAAAAACATATCAATACATGTACAGTACATATTTACAAAAGCAAACAGGCCTGTACTTAGCCAAGTAACGTTACCCTGTTAAGCTATGGTATGTCCAGTTATGTTACCAGCCTTCACCTTGGTGTGAATTCCTGGACGATTGTGGGATACTGAGGTCCCATCCACACAACTATGTTTTTAAAACACGACCTTTTACTACATTTGCACTTCTGGTCCAGACTAAAACGGCGAATCTTCGGAGATTGTATTTTAACCAGAAACATAGTAGTGTGGATGTGGCTTGTGTTTAGTGACTCTCATAATAATTAATCACATTTTCATGCAAAAGTGCTAAACAATCTCTTATCTCTAATTGCTGCTTTGCTTTTTAGTTTCTGATAATAAATACAATATCTTTGGGTTTTGGACTTATGTTCGGATCATGGACTTGGGGAAATAATAATGGCCATTTTAACTCCTTTACTGACATTTTAGACACAATAATTAATCTAAGTATTTTGCAAATTAATTGTTAGTTGCAGCCTTAGATCAAGTGTATGAGGGCCATATCCAGCACATACATACAGCCATCTCATGTGTATTTGTTTAACTTTTACCCCACGGTTTGTTGGTTTAATTTTCAGGTACATGTGTCTTGTTGGCCACATTGTCGCAAAACATATGTAGTTACTCAACTGCAGGAAGAACTAAGCAAGTTATTATATGATGTACTGTGTGAATTATCTGGTATGCTGATGACTCATTGAAAATTCTTCTGGTTGCATATGACCCGTGCTGCTGAGCAATGCAGCACCTCAGCCTGCACTGACTCAAGGCCAGGGATAGCTACTGCAAAGCCAAACATGGAGTGTCTTTTGATGACTATGAGTTATTGGACATATCCAAGCAAGAAGAAGCACTGAACACAGTAATTTGCCCTCAAAATGGAAGCAGATAGGTTTGTTTGGTTGTTTCTACGGAGCCTTACTTGAACATCCTGGATAATTTGTCCTCTTTAGTCCATCTGGAGGAAATAACACCCACTCTTACCAACATTTTTGTTGGATCCATTGTTTATCCCTTGTTCTGTGGAGAAGATTTCAAATGTTCTATGTTCAGAATGTTGTGAAATGTAGAAAACCTTTTACATTTCATCCAATGTCATTTCATATTCTGCATAATCATGCAGTAGAGATACAAAGTTCACTTTTTAATGGGTTTTCCTGGTGCGATTGTTGTAGATAAGGGTTGTATTGAACTTGTACCTGGCTGGTCTGTCAGACCTGGATGGACAGAAAATGAATGTAAATGTAGGGCAGTGATGGACATATTGGACGTAATGTCTGTTCCGTGGCATTTCTCTGAGATTTCTTTTTTTATCAGGCCTGTTTCTATCAGGTCAGATAGAAGCAGAGGGGATAGGGTCTTAGATAGATGGAGACAACAAACTCAATTAAGCATCAGGTTGTCAGCAGATTTTGTTGACTGGAGATTGAATAGTACACGCCCAAGTTTGTAAGGAACATCTCTGTCAACTGTGATTACTTTGATGTGATGTCACTGAAGAGGAATGTCATCTGATCTCGAGTTTTGTCAAAAATTCACATATTACTGTTGGATTTTTATTTAATGCTGCTACACAAATTTGACACATAACCACACAAAGCCTATGCTGTCTGCAATGAAAATGTTCAATCCATCACTAGGCTTTGACATCTGACATCTTTGACTTATTTTTAACTTCTTCCAGAAATGTGAAAATGTCAACCATATGGGGACTTGTACTCGATAAAGCCTATCCTGACAACTTGTGTTTCCTTGTGATGATTTCATGAATTATTCATGTAATATTTTGAGCTTCATTATTCAACTCCTTTTATTGAGTTACCTTAGGCAGATTGCAGTGTCATAAGCAAGTATCAAGAAACTGTCAACACACTGATTGTTACACTAATGATACAGAACTCATCAGGTGGTCGGTTAAGAATTTATTCTGAAAGGTGTCGAACTTCATTTTGGCTTGAGTAAAAAGAATGGACGAGAATAAAGAATTACTTGAAAACTAGGGCTGCAACTAATCAGTATTCTAATTGTCGATTTATCTGATTGGGATTAATGGATTAATAAAGAAAACAATCTTTTTTGTCTACAACCCAAAAATATTCAGTTTACTGTGCCACGAAACCAGAAAATATTTACATATTTTTCTTTTTAAAAAAAAGACTCAAACAGATTAATCAACAATGGACAGCGTACCCTTAAGAATTAACTCAAAATTTTGCAGAATATCAGCTATGTCTACAGATTTAGTATTTTGTCATGGAATGTGCATTAATGATTGTACTGAAGTGGATTTGGTCACATTTCCTTGGGCATGTCAGTAAGTAGGCTCAGGGGTCATGCACTACTGGATTAGGGTATAGACATATAATTAATTCATAATGGAAGACGCTGCTTGTTGAGTAACCCGCTGAGGTCTGACCAACTGATTTATTTTCAACTTAACATCTTTTGAACTTCTTTTTGAATTTCTTTGTTTCCTCTCCCTCATGCCCTCGCTACCTTTGGCCCACCTTGATGGATTTCCAACAACATGCAACTCTGCAGGTAAACCTCGTACATACATTATGAACACACTCATAAGCAGTGTCCATATTGTTAGATATCAGCATGTACAGTTTGATGAAACACCTGAATGGATGCATACATAATTTAGGTTAGCTAGCCTGCCAATACTAGACTGACTCTGAGTTTCACCGTCTGCTCTTTGGATCCTCAAGCAGACAAAGCCCTTACTCCTTGCCCTCTCACCCTTTAAAAGTCAGCTGTTGTTGGGTGTTTCCACTTCCTGTGTATCAGTAAGTGTGTGCTTTGTGGCCAGGGCCATCTGGACCGTGTGTGACAGCAGGTAAACTTGGGGCCAGGGGACTTCATAAGAAGTACCAAATGAGTTCAAATGCCCAAAGATAAGACCTTTTTCCTCAATGTGTGAGCACCCAGTCTACCCATAAGCCTCAAAATATGTTGACTGAGTTGGCTTTCTAATCGGTTGAAGAATAACATGCAAAAAAAAGGTGGACACATTACCCTTTGGTTTCTGTACTGTATAGATTTCCAGTGTTATTATTTCTGACATATGCTCTGTGAAAGGAAAAGGAGCATATAGCCCAGGGGAGGTTATAAGCAGGGCAGTACTGATGATGTATTAGTAGGTCTAAGGAACACATGGGTTTCTGGGTCACAGGGATTGCTCATAGTGATAACCTCCAGAGAGGATCCCAGATGGGGATGCCATGTTCTCAGCTGGCCTACTTCCTTCCCACTCATAACGCGTAGCAATTTGTCCAATCAGCCTGCGCTTCTTGTCTTGCTAAGCCACCCATGTAATTATTGTGTGCATTTTTGCCTTGCTGCAATGGAAGACATCTTATTATGCAGAATTTACATACGGTTGGGACACCTGTGCCTTCCATATCATGAGCAATTGTGGACAGAGCCTGGCACGGTCAGGGGAATGACTCGGTAAAATGTGGTGCTAACAGTGACCCTGCTATCTGTTAGATAAAATCAAGAACATGAATGTAGGAGTGGAAAAAAACTCCAAACCACAAAGTCTACTTTGCAGAGGAGATGCACAAGTACTAATGGCTAAGTACAGTATGACTTAAAGATGGAGATTTCGATCTAGTCACATGCATGACAACCACATGTTAAGCTAATCAATTTAGCTAAGTAACAGCTTGGTTAATGGTAGACTGTCATAGTAGGAACACAGTATTGCTGGTCGTATCGTTCCTGTGAAAATGAGACAGTAGTCACTTGAAAGGGAACGCTCTGTGTATCAGGAGATGACTGCAAGCTCACAATTTGAACAAACTTGTGAGTGATTCAGCGGTCATACCTGATAACTGTAACTCACCTACACAAAGTCCATTCTTATTTTTTTGTCCTTTATGCTTTAAGTATCAATAACCCTAAGAGCTAAGAGAATTCAAAGAGAATACACTTGGAAATTAACTTCTTTTCAATTTAATTGCATTGATTTATGCTAAAAGGGTTGTTTTGTGCAGTTATGTGTAGTTTTGTTGAGTGTTTTAGGGTCCACACTTTGCTATTTAGAATTCATTATTTGCACTCATCTTAGTATTAATCATTTAACATGTGCACTGACTCATGTGGTGTGTCAGTCAAAATACAACACTTTTTAGATCCCTATGGTTGTACTGTAGTTGGGAGTGAGAGTCTGGTTTGGAGCTGTTTGAAGCTCCACTTGGCACCTGCAGAATTATTTGGACTTTAGCATCTTTTAATAACTTGCTGTCATCATATTGACATGGACAGCGTCGACTTGGCAACATGCACAACAGACAAAGTGGCCTGTGCCCATGTTCTGTGATAAATGCATCTGTGAACAATAACTTAATATGTTCATGAAACAAACCTGTACTTATCAAATAGTGGTCCTGCTTTTATTGAATCAAGGGCGTTTTAATCAGATCCTTTGTGTCTTTATCAAAACAATAAACAACATTTTACAACCCAATTACATTTAACATCTGATTTCATAATTTTTCCCTACATTTTCCTATTTAGTGTTAGTAATTGTGACGGACAAAACCAGAAGCACCCAAGTGTTAAGACTGAAAACCACAGCCATCATATTATTTAGCTCTGTGGTTAACAGTATATACAGTACAGTTATATTACAGTATGACAGTATGTTTGTTCTTAAGGAATAGATACATTTTTAGTGGTGTCGAAATGGGTGTTTTGTTAGGAATGTGCGATGCCCCAAATAGGGTTTTAAATCTGATTTCAGTCATTTATCATGCAGTCCGATATGATTGTGATTAGTGAGGCTCATAACCAAACTGTAGTGGGTCAAAACAAAGAGCCAAACTATGTTGTGTGTCTGGATTTGGTTACATAGACAAAATATAATCCAAAATGTTTAGACACAGGACTAGAATCGGCAGCCAAGCTAGCAGCTCTTTGTGCAAAATGCTAACATCAGCATGCTATCAAGCTCACTATGACCATGCTAACATTCTAATGTTAAGTAGGTATAATGTTTATCATGTTCACCTTCTTAGTTTTGCATGCTTACATTTGCTAATCAGCACTAAATGCAAAAACAGCTGTGGATGGTGGAAATGGCATTAGCTTTGTAACTTTGTAAATAAAGGAATTGGGTAATTGTCGACTCCCACACTGGACATATGAGGCTACAGATAAACTATACTGCCTCAGAAGCTGAGTGACAATTTGTGATTGGCAAATTTAAGCACCAGTTATAGATTTGTTTGTAATGAATCGGTTGAATTTATTCTCTAGTAATGACTGGGCTAAACTGGTCACACCTGCAGCAATGAACACTTCCAAGGTCTAAACTGTCAACATGTTAATGTATGTATGTGATGGTGGTCACCTCAGAAATAATGATTTACCAGTAACAAGACCATAGCTCACCCTCAGTATGTCAATGTGATCCCTCATTCACAGTTAATCCGTCTTCCCATGTGACATTACCAAGCGAAATTTTGCTCTTTTGATTCCAGCTTTGGAAGAAGCTTGTTTATGGTCACACCCCCACACCACACTGCCTATAATCACATGCCATTTATAATTCTGTTTTAGCTGTTCAAGCAGGTATTTGTGAAAATTGCCTCAGTTACTTAAATACACACCACAATACTATTCTGTGTCAGATCAAAGGAGTAAATGATTTTAAGTGTGCTTTTATGTAATGTTTGGATGTCTTTTCTAACATCAGATGCTAGATGTGTTGTAAATGGCTTGAAGACCTGAAGGACGACAACAGTATCTGGTGATGTGTGGGTTTTGTGATCCAAATGGCTCCAGTCTTTTTCTTTTTCAGTCCTGTTTCTGTTATGATTGTAAAATCAAGGCATGTGACCAAGCGCCAACCTTCGGGTCCGAAAAGTGAGGCCAATGCGAAGTGCCTTAAACTTGCATTCTTTCTAATGGCCAGAAGGGGGCGACAAAATAAGTTAGATCGTATGTAAGGCTATGAGACAATCACCGTACTTCTTACTTGAATTAGTACCTTAGTAAACACTTTCCTAATGATTTTGGTTTGATAAAGCATCCCAATTCATATCACAGTTAATGAAACTACGGATGCATCTTACTAACTAAAGTAGCGAATATGGTCACTTCTGTATCCAAAGAACCAAGATGGCGATCGCGGAAATGCCAAACAAGGCAAGATGGTAGTCCACAAACCAGTGGGTGACGTCACGGGGACTACGTCCGCTCCTTTTAAACAGTCTATGGATGTGACAAAGAAACACGGGCACCGACAGTGCAGGAACCTTGTATCCTGTGGTGCGGCTCATGGCTTCTCCAGTTGAATGGAGTTATATAAGATCTGCAGCCTCATAGTTAGAGTCATAAATCAGCTAGCATAGTCACATCAATGCAACAACTTTTGCCTGAGTTGTTCTGAGGGCATCTCTTCTTCCTCTTTGCCTCCACTTCTCTCTCGTTTACTCTTTCCTTTATGTAATCTGGGTAAGATAGAAATGACTGATATGATGGTAGCATTTTGATAGGACTACCAGCTTTGATGATTCATAACTGATCTTTCTTCTAGGCTCTCAGAGTATACATGTTGTTAATGATAGCAATTTGGCAGAAAATGACAAAAAGAGTTGCGTCTTTTCCTTTGTCACGTCACCACTTCTCTTCATATTTCTTCGCTGCAGTGCACTGTGAGCCCATAATTTGTAGACATACAATCTTTTGCAAGAGTTGCCACTTTTCCTTGTCTCATCAACTTTTCCGAACAAAGGGGAAGTCTCTGATTCTGTTTCCTACTGTTTTCTAGCATTCTTTCAGCATCACATAACAGGATTTTGGCGGGAGCATCTCTTGAAAGTCTTCCAAAAGTTTTAGAAAATAGATGTTGCCACAACTCTTTCCACGTTAGTTGAATTTAGCGTTTTGGGCCAGCTGATTCACTTTGTCGGCCTTGGAAGTGTGAAATTTGCTGTGACATGCTCACTCTCTTATGGTTTTTAGCTCTCTATGTTTTTGGTGACTCTCATTCATTCTGCTACACACTCCCTAGCCCATTACCCTAACCGTAACCATCACAACTACATGCCTAACCTTCAATATCAACTTTATTTCTATAGCAAACTTAAAATAACCAAGGTTGACCAAGGTGCTTTACAAGGTAAAAGTAAAACCACAAAACAGTAATTTCTGACAATAATCCTTAACCCTGACCCTAACCTTCACCATAACCTAATTGTAACCTGAACCTTAACCCTCAAAAAGCTCTTTACACAAGGGTATCTCAATACACTCAGACACTAAATTAATTAAGTTATTTACGCTTCTGCTTCACAATAATTATCTATAATGAAGCTTAAGTCAAATGTGTTTTCAGCTTTTATGTTGCAACAAAAGGGGGATGTTTTGGGGAAGAAATTATTTGCATGCTATTAGCCAGAATAGTTAATCTGTTGCTCTAATAGAATTTTATTTTAATTATAGTCGTACAAGTTTTCTGTCTGGTTTCACACTTGAATATTTGTCCTTTTTAATGACCAAAGGAAAACGTCTGCAGAAGTAAACGTTATTGTTTTGCAGTACTACACTTTCTCTATTTTACTCTTTTAATTGCTTTATGTTGCCTCTCTTAGTGTTTGTAGTGCACTGACATTACAGCACTACCACAGCATCATGTCATGTTACTAATAAACAGCTTAACACCTTGCTGAAGCACAAAGACAGGGGAGCATCCGGTCCCTGTGGCCATGCCTGGCATATGACGGGAGGAGGAGTATGGGACCCAGCCACCGGATGTGTAGTCAGGAACCAGTCATCACTCTCTTTCTAATCTCCCTGTTCACCCCCCTGTTCACTACCATCTGGAGAGGATGCCAGGGACTGGCCTGGTGGCAGAATTAGACTCACGGGCTCAAAGCGCTGCCAGGCTCGAGAGGAAAATCCTGGAGGGAAAAGGCCTTTTTGCAGTTCACGCTTGTCTGTCCTGCGTCCTCGCTCTGTGGTGTTGGCCAGCAGCCTGCAACGCTGACGTAGGCTGCCCTGCCTCTCAACAAGACAACATCTAGCTCATCTGGCATCCAAAACATGCCCATAAGAACAAATCCCCTGATTGTGGATTAGTCACAGGCCGCTGAGAAGCATCACATTAGGGCGTATTAAAATCAAGCTACACTCCAGATCAATGCAGTTATTCTGTAAACTGTGCCTCTTATATTCTTTGCTTTGCCAGTTTAATTTAATAATACAAAAAGGCTTTTCTGTCCCCCTCTCTTTGATGCAGTAACCACCTAAATAAAGCACTTAAGGTCAAGTTTGAGGCAGAGGTGCGTAGTCTTTTTCTAAGCTTTATTCCCCTGGAGAGCACTGAACTGCAGAGAGCTATTTTTCTCCAAGTAATGAGAATGCTAGCTACCTAATACCCTGCTGCAAAATAAAGAGCACAAAAGATGCACTGAGCATGTGTTCATTCATACTGTGTGCTGTACTTTTATATTGGCTGCCATGTGCTACACTCTTTATTAATAATGCTATTATTGCTGCAGATAATGGAGAGTGCATCAGATACTGTCAGCTTTGACCCTCCTGTCATTTGACGCAATACAGGTTGGCTAGTTGGTGAAGTGAGCAGAAATGAAAAGTGAAGTAACTCGCTGTCCACGATTACCCAGGTTTTATGCTTATAGCAAGCTACAGTAAGGAAGATTTTGTCTCTGACAGTGTGATTAGTTAAGCCAGCTGGAATTCAGGCTGCATGGAGAAATGATTGTAGTTCACTCAGTGGGCTGCTCTTGCCAAAACATCTGATTAACTCCTTTTCCACATCTCTTTTCCTTCACAACTACCAGTCAAACTAGATGTAATGAACTGGTTGCCACTGCTTCGCTTTCACCTTACATATCCTGTCAGCTCAGTGGTCTGCAGGGAGAGAGGACGAGGACAGAAAGTTATAATATGCCGTTTGGGGGATTGCCAATGTTTGTGTGTGCTCAGAAATGAGTGGCCTTGAATATGAGCCGTGAGTCTCATCCCAGGAGAAAAGCTCATCCTCACTGATGAACTGCCTCTGATGGATTCCCCCTCCCTGCAGTAATATGGGTCACCGTCATGAGGGATCTTTGGATATTAACACAGATTGGTCAAGTCCAACATGATTCCCATGTCATTCAGACTGTTATAATTTAGTTGTAAGCATCCCCTACAGTTATGTTTTATAGCCAATATTTTAGAAATACTGAGGTCTCGAGTCCCACCAATTCAGCCCCCACTACATTTTCACCAGACACCAGAAGGTCCCTATTTTTTCCTAATTATTTTGATTTTAATATGTTATTAGTGTGGTTATTTTGTTGCCCAAAAAGTAGTAATTTAAACTAATTTCTTCAAAATACTCAATAAAATACTCACTATGTCTAAGTTTGTAATTGCAGACACTTGCTAACACCCCCAAATTCTCAAAAAATACGGATTACATGACCTTAGTATACTCAGTAGCAGCTCCAGTCCTGTGCAGTACATGTCTCCACCTCTAACATTATTTCCCCATTTTAAGATCCTACAGGTTTTATGATGGAAAATTGTTGGCCTAACATAACATGACAGCGCTTGTTTTTTGTTTTTTTTTGAAAACTGTGTTTCGGAAATACATTTTTCATAATTATGCTGAAGTGTTGAGGATTTTAATCTTGTCTAGACAGAAAAGCATCCAGTATTGGGTGTGTGTGTGTGTGTGTGTGTTAGAAAAATATGGAAGCAGGAGTTGTTCTGTTCCCGCATAAAAATCAATGTTCTCTGCTCTGACCTGAGGGATAAACAGTACCTGAATCTTCAGAATTGTTGAGAGGTTGTTTCATTTCAATTACTTAACCAGGAAATTGCTGAAGTTTAGGAAGGGTAAACATGTTCCTATTATATAAAGAATATAAACATAACCTATTGGTGTGCAGATTTATATGGAACATATATCCTTTCGGCTCTACTCAGCCATGCAACCAGGGCTATAGTAATCAACGCCTGGCATGCCGCCTTGGATTTGTACAATATGTGCTCGTATTGTTTGGTCATGTAGTGGTTTGTAAGAAAAACAGCATGGAGCAATATGGCTTGTCATCCCATAATGTATCGTTGGTCTCTGACTGTGAAAGCAAGGTTTTTTCTTCTACCTCCCTCCCACTCTCTCTCCCTCCCTCTCTTTCCTTTCTCTCCCTCCCTCTCTTTTCTTTCTCTCCACTCTGCAAGGGTGAACGTGGGCGGCTGTACAGAGCATGACAGCAGTGCTCTGTTGAATGTAGACTAGAAATGAGGAATAAAGAAATGCAACACCCATGGAAACACTGAGCCCGTGTTGATAAAGGTTTGTCTTTAAGGCTGAGCAATTGTTGATCTTATAGTTCTGTCACCACCATTTTGTGGCATTGGTGTGTAAGACTGATACTTTCAGAAAAGGTTGATTGTGAGACTTTTTTAATATTAGGTGAATGTCTTTTATTGAAGCTGATTTTGTATACTAATCTCAAGTTTGACAGTGACTTGGAAAAGAATATTATTCCTTTTTCTCAATCATGTTGTATATTTTGTCTGTGTTCATACAGGGGATGTTTGCATCCCACAAAGCCTTTGTTTCTATGTTCACATTTATGTAAGCATCCTTTTCCTTCCATCGTCTGCACTCCTGCTGTGATTTGTGCAGCAAAGGGCTCGACAACAGTGACACTGATGAGAACAGCATCAGCCTCCAGCCGTGTGTGTGTGTGCGTGTGTGTGTGTGTGGCTGCGTGCATTTGCTTCATAGTGAGTTTGCCTGTGTGTCACGCCCCCCTTGACAGAGCGTTGGCATTGATGAATGCAACAGCAGCTGAGCTGAACTGAATGTTACTTGTGACTCTGTCACTCTCTTTCTCTCTGTTTTTTTTTCTTTTCTTCTCACTGACACAAAACCAAACAGCAGATAGACATTTTTTCCAATTTCCTAACCCATGTTATATTCTGGTAGGAGAAGGAAATGGTATTGGTTAGTCGGATGGCTGCGCAGCAGTCAAACTGGGTGTGGAGTCGAGGCTGCCATGGCTTGCTGTGTGATGAGTGACTGTGCAAAAAAACCAAAATAAATAACTGTAGACTCAATTAATATCTGAATGGTGACAATTAAGTACTTTTAAAATGAGCTGTTGGTGCATTATTTTGATGACATTTTTGGAATTAATATCTGAAGGTCATTTCTTATAAAAAAAACTAGCAACTTTGTCACATTTGGATAATGCTAGCCTCACAGCTTCACTTATCAAAATGCATAGGTTTATGCAAAAGTGTTCAAATCTACCATGGGCACTTTATTTCAGTGTAGTTATTACAGTTACTTAACAGGTTGGTTGCAAAACAGGACAGCCTCCTAAACTTCTGCTCCCATTATGTAACTGAAATTATGTGGTTTGCTGATCTTATGCTTACTTAGTTGTTTTCGTTTGATAATTAATTTTGACTGTGGCTGTTTAAGCTTCACTTCTACACATATAAATCGCTCTGGTGGAAATGGAGCACAGTAATTGGAATTCAAATTATACTCATCTTATACTCATCTATCGGAGCTATTTGAAGATGATCTCTATCTGTTTTTTCACTGCTCATGGCCTACTTTTTGAAGATAGAAGACTATGGCAGTTTTATTAGTTCTTGTCATCTGTAAGGCTGATAGAAAACAGTGTCTGAGTTTCTGTTTCCCTAATTTTCAATGTTGCATTAATTTTCCTTGGAAACTGTAGAGTTGAAATTTGAGCATCAGGTTTGCTCACGGGAAGAGACAGGCAGATGTGGAAATACATTCATGAATGAATGGATGAATGAAAAATGAACTGTGCAAGTGAAATGTAAAATAGAATTTGTCTTGACACCTAAACAGGCGCGAGGGCTTTGAGGTTGCCTAGGCAACTGGTTGCCTGTGAAATGGATGGGCAAGTGGGCGTGGAGTCAACAGGGGTTTGTGGGCCGGTGAGAGCGGAGGCAGGCGATTGGCACACTGCACATGCCACACGGGGGCTTAATGCTGATGATCTGAGAGCGGTGTTGACCCTCGTCCATCTGCTGGGAAATTAGGAGGGTCACAACAACGTGACATGTTGGGGGTACACACACCCCTGCCTTTGTAGCGTGCCGCAGCTGGAAGCCGACAGAGGTTTGTGAAAGCATCACAATCATGGGAACACCTAGTGGAAGAGGATTTGTCCTGTCTTCAGCTGTTGTTGATTTTTAGATTACTGCCTTTTGTGGATGTAATGGGTAGAAGGCCATGCGCCACATCACACTTGTTTCTCATGAGCTGAGAATTGTAACTGCTTTACAGTTAGTGCTAAGATAACTGAGTGATGAATAGATTATCATTGAATCTGCAGCTATTTTGATCGCAATTTCCAAGTTCCAGCTCCTGCAATGTAAAGATGTGGTCTATGTTTATTATGGATTAATCTGCCTACTATATCCTGATTAATTGTTTGGCTGATAAAACGTCCAAAAATTGTGAAACATCTCTCAGAGCCCGAAGTAACCTTTTATAACTTGCTTTTTTGTCAACAACAGTCCAAACCTCAAACATATTTAATTGTTGTTGTCTATAAAATGACAGTCCCTTTATACATTCTCGTAGCCCATGGTGAAGCATTGAAATTTGCATTGTTGTATTTAACCAATTTTCCAAACCCCCCAAATATTCAGATATGAATAACGAAAGCATCAAAAGCAGCATCTTTGTTTAAAAAATTACTTAAACAATAAACCGATGACCATAATAGTTGCAATATAGCTCTAAACTGAACTTTGGATTTTGGATTCTTCTAGTCGGACAAAACAAGTCATTTGAAGACTTGGCTATTGATGTTTTTCACTATTTTCTGACATTTTATAAACCAAATTATTAATCAGTGATTTATGAAAGTCATTGGTTAATTAATTAATATTTGAAAATAATGATTAGCCCTACTTATACTGACCTTGAAATGTTCTGCAAAATAATGTCTCTATGCTTCACAGTTCCAGTTCACCCTTTTACTCACTGACACTCGGCAATGAGCTCTAAATACTATGAAAACTGTATAGGGAAAAAAAAGGCGGCCTTGTTTTAAAGGTCAAGGATTTACATTAGTACCCTAACTCTGAAGACCCCACTGACCACACTCTGTTTCCAGTTTGTGTGGCGAAATAATACCCATAACTATAGAAGCCCATAAAAAGGTAGTGGGTAATAATGGAAACTTAGGATTTATTAATGCATAGCATGTATTTGTTTTGCACTAAGAGCCTAATTAACATTCCCTCCATGTAGCATTTAATCTTGTGTGTAAATATGTTGAGTGTAGGGGGATATGGGCTGCCATTTCTCCAGAATCATATAGCTGCTCACTTTATTTTCACTGAGTAGCTTTTCTTTAATGGATAATTATTCACATAAATCTGCAGCCTCCCTGCTGCATTTTCCCCCTCATCCAGTCACCTCAGCCATTTTGTTCTTACTTTGAGTGAGAGGCCGACCAACAGTGAGAGATTCCACTGAGGATGCGGAGTGCGTGGGCCACTACCCCACTGATGAGCTTCTTATGTAATATCTGTCTTCCAACCTCTCAGTGCAGGCTGGTGATGGATTGTCCACATTGAGCACAAGCTGGCAGAATTTACTCTTGTGTGGCTATGGCTATACCATTAAAGATGTTGTCCATGTTTTGTATACTGGAAGTTGGAAGTCTGCACATGAAACTTAAATGGAATTTGTGAATCATCTTAAATATCTTTTACATCTTTTAACAAGATTTTTGAAAACATATGAGCAAGCATTGTGCTTGGATGCTTACCCTGGCTATATGCATTGCTAAAAATCCTGTATTAGCTGTTCATCTTTGAGATTTTCTTCATCTCCTTTCAGTGGAAGCAGTAAAATAGGCCTATGGCTGCAAATATTTTTATGATTGTCTGCCTAAATGTATTTAGCTTTCTCATGCAGCAACAGTGACCCCCTATGGTGATGCTCTGCAACCACGTACACACACACCAGGCGAGTTTTCTTTTTGACCTCTGATGTGAAACTCTTGTTTACGCATTTCAGATGACAGACAAACAAGATGGGTACACCTCATTCAAACTGAAGTGAGACTACAGCAGATTCACTGCAACAAATGGCATTACCCATAAGCACCGGGGATGCAGAAATAGAGGGTGTCTGTTGTTTTATGCCCATCTCTACGCAGTACGTGGGCAGAGCTTATGTTGGGATTTAGATGGATCTTCTCCGTTTATTGTGTCAAGGCAGTGCTCCGTTGTTGGCTAAAGCCAGATTAGCTATTTGTTTACTCTCTGCAGCTGCCCCTTCTCTTGGTGCCGCACACAGATGCTTTTATGTTTTGGTTATTATCTGTGGATCTGGAAGTCTATCTGGAGTATCTGGGGAAAAGGCCAGCGTGTCACAGTTATACTTTGTCTTTATCGCTTGACTGACTATATTTCTCATTTATTTTGTGTCTTTGGTTGAGTGGACCGGGACCGTTAAGGCACATTCCCCAAGTGACCTGTATATTTAATTGAAGATGTCCTTTTCTTACATTGAAGGTCTTGAGTTTTTCCCTGGTGTTATTTCTGTCACATTTTCTGGGAAGATAAATTCATGATCACTAGAGAAGTCCTAACTTTAAAGGGCTGTCGTGTGACTTTGCCTCGAGCTACGGTGTGTTTGATGACACAGATGTTCACTGAGAAGCAGGAAAGCACAATAATAGAGGACCCAAACCAATCAAAGCAACAGTAGATGGAACATTATTTCTCGGTTAATATGGTATAAAATAAGCAGGAATTTCTGACTATAATACTAACACGCATCAAGGTGCCTGGTGACATTACTCATGAGTGATTAAGCTTTGCCATTGATGGATACATGTTTCTCTAGGCCTTAGATCTGTTGCAGCATTAGTCATTGCTGGACCATTAGGAGATATGGAGACACCAACAGGATTACAGCAGACTGAGCAGCTATTTACATGTGAAGAGGATAATTAGCAATCCTTCTCCCACGTATTTTTATTATTAGAATAGACATTAGAATAGTCAAGAGAGTTTATTCACGGTCAGTGCCCCGCAGGGTCCTAGCAAGTACGGCCTCGGTGTAAGTTATGCATCCTCAGTGGTGTTTGTTTCATACTGAATGTGCATGTGTCATGACTTTTTTTCAGTGTGTGTTTTCAAAGCAAAGTCTACTTAGCACTGAGAAAGTGAAAGCCAGCGCAAATCAGACCGAATCCTGAGAGCAGCTGCTTATCTGTCAAGTATTCCATAAGTAAACATGTATTTACCTCCTTACACAGTTTACACGGGAAGTTAATTTGCCATTTGAGTAGCAGGAAATTGCCATCGAAATTGACTCCATATACAATCACTTGTTTCTCCTAAATATTTTCTGTGTTGCTGCCTGTCTCACACACTTATCCTGCTGGGTTTTTGTTTATGGTAAATCCTCACTTATGATAAATCCTAGTTTTATACCTTACTTAAATTCTTGTATTAAATTACTTGGACTGTAAGAGAACATTTGCATTACTGACAGACTCTCTGTCTACAGCATCTTCACTAAGGAGTGAATTCATATCCGCCAGTTTGAGAACTTTGAGGCCACAAGCTCATCAGTCCTTTTAATTTATGCATTAGAATAAAATCAATTTTGCTTTTATCTGATTACCTCTCTGCTGTAATATATCAGGTGAAGATGATCCTTAAAATAATCATTCATTTTTAACAGTATCTTCCACAGGCTTTGTCTTCCAGCACACATTAGGTTAGGTGAGAGATTATCACTTGACGTCAGTACATGATTAAAGCAGTGAAGTCACCTGAATACATGCATCGATGTTCATGTGGTGGTTAGCTGATAATGAAATACTGCATTCAGACTGAAATGAGCATCATTTCATGTAGAGATGGTATCATTATTCTCCTTTTTTATTTAGCTTAAATGTTGAGAAAGGACCCTGTTTCAGCTTGTTTTCAATTCAAACTCCAGTTTTATTAGCTTTCGGGGACTTAAATCATCTGTTTGATCACTTTCAGTGATACCCAGTGCATTAGGTAGTCTACAGTGCTCCTGACTGCATACCAGCACAAAGGAATAACATCAAAGAACATGGACTTGTTTGTCACACAGTCCTTGTTCATAATAATTTCAGTGGAGCCCATTCAGTTTTGATTATGTTTGTTTCCTGTTGCATCATTTCCCAAAATGTCCCAAAACCCAAAACTGCATACCTTTTTATTTACACTTGATCCTTATTTGGTCACAGATTATGTTTGGGGTTTTGGCCTTTATGCATTGCTTGGATACAGGCTTTTCTAAATTTGAGATTATTTAACTGACTTAAGTTTCTTTACACAAGGAGAGTCCACTTCATGCCGTAACACAGTGGTTCCCAACCTTGGGTTCAGGACCATAGCAAGGGATTGTAGGATACTGTACATCTGAGGGGTCTGGATGTGATCAGGATAGGACAGCAGAAGAAAGTCAGACTTTGTTTTAATCTTTGCTTTTTTGGTGCAAATTATTGGAAGGTTGTACATCCCTAGTCCCTGTACCTATAAAAGTTAAGAAACCATTTAAGTAGACTCTGGTTCTTTTTAAGAGGTCATTAACCAAAAATGTTTGAAACCACTGCCCTAAAACGTAACATAACATCTGTGTATTGTGTAAATTTTCTGTTTGACAAGCTACACACTTCTTATGTTCAGTACTTGGTATTTATATTCAGACAACGAATAGCTGAGATATTGGATACTTGTTCAGCAAAATACCCTAGAAGGTGTAATTTTTGACATGCATTATGATGAAAAGTCTACTCAGACACTGACTACTATCTGGCCTTTTGTATTGTCATTCTTAAAATTCTTTATCAGCCTTCTGAACGTGCCAGTCCTGTGTTTCACTAGATAGACGAGGCTTGTGTTTTGAGGAAGGGAGACTGATGTTGACATAATGTTGGCCATCCTGCTGCTGTCACCATGATGAGGCGCAAAACTGACACTCCTGCTTTGCCGATCTCATTGGCATTCAGCAGCAGCGGCCATGCAGCAAGTTCAGACTCAATACAGACAAAGGGCCTATCAGTCAAAAATAAAAGCAGGCTACACAAGCCTTTACCTTTTGATCCCCAAACACTGACCTTGACTCTCAACTGTTTAAACTGCCTCTGTCACACTACAGGTAAAACAGGGGGAGGTCTGGGATCCTAGTTATTTTTTGCACCATGCCGTGTCTTTCCACCATCAGCACTGAAGCCTTGGAGTGCTATAGCACCTTTCAGCAGGTTTCTCCCTCCACAAGCGCTCACACCTGTCTCTTCCAGCCCAGAAATAGTCCACTGCAGCAGTGTGCTTCTCTGAGGGGAGGGCAGCCATGTGACCTCAGAATCTATAGTACCTATGGAGATGCCTGAGTAAAAATAGCAGAACTGTCATCTTCTCCTAGTACTGTAGTTCAGGCAGTGTGGGGGGGCTTCCCCTGAATTTCATTAATCTTGGAGTGTCTGCAGTTATTCATCACGCAGGATTATGTAACAGAGAATCACATTATAGAATTGCATCTTCCCAGAAGCTGTGGGTGCAGATGTAGCCGGTGCATCTTGGTGTTTTTTTTAAGTGGCAGTTATATGTGAGGGTCTAGTTAAAGAACAGGTCTTCCTTCTCCTGGGGATGCTGCTGATGCAGTATTCAGCAAGCACGGGGAGGGTGGAGGCTTGTGGGCGGATAGGATCGAGTTAAAGATGAAGAGATGCAGGAGGGAGGAGGAGGAGGAGGATAACCTGGAGGAGATCACGTTCTTGTGTCATTTCTGCTGCTAAGGATTGTTTTCCTGTAGCCCAAACTGAAAATTCTCAGCTCATTAGGCATCTTATTTCACTTTGGATTAAACAAGGGAAGATGGAGGAGGGGGGGGGGGGGGGGGGGGGGGTGCGCGCGCGCGCGCGCGCGTATTCAAACATAATCGACCTCAGTGGCAGGGGGAAAAATCAATTGCTGAAAAGTTAGCATGGATTGGAGGTGTAGGAGGTTATGACACTTCAGATCTGAATGAGGCAGTAATGCTGAATAATAATGTACACTGTACATGCTCTGCATGCAAGGTACTTGCAATAAAGTGCATTCAAGAGGCTTTTGGTAAATTAAATATATAAATTCGGGCACATCAGTATCTCAAGTGCAACATATTTTGCTGATGCTCATTAAACGCCCATTTATTGCAATTTAAATGTAATTTTCTTTACTGGCAATGATTTGTTTAAGGTTGAAAGGTGCTAAAATGTTAGGTGTATTCTGTTACTGGAATGAGTGCAGCCTAAGCCTAACACCAGCATTTTCCTGCCTCTGCAATACACAGAAATATGACCTTTCATCACAAAACGTGTAGAGTGTGTTTGCTTTAAGGTCTTAACTGTACTTGTGTGGCAGCTGCCTGCTTGGACAGTCTCCACAGAGCTGGAGAAGTTATTAAATAAATCTCTTTGGTACAGCAGATATGTTCCTCCGTTAAATTGACTAGATTCTCACATTCCCCGAAGGGAGAACTCCCCCTTGTCTAATAAAGATGGCTTGTCAGCATTTGGAAGAATTCAATCTCCAGGCTGCATGTAAGCCTGAACAAGTTTAGCTGATCTCTTGAATTCTCAAGAAAAAAAGAGCGAGTTGAGATGGATATCAGTTAATGTAAGTTCCAAGTACATTTTTTTTTTTCCCCTTCAGGTTGAAAACGTAGCACTTATCTCCACACATGATATCTCACACAGGCTTTTTGCCCCTTGTGTTTCCTCAAACCAACAAAAATGGGCCTATACAGTTGCGTATAGTTTACTACTTTTGATTTTGTTTGATTATAAAGGTGCAGTTTTTTGAGGGAGGATTTGAGCTGATAGTTTGTTTTTACATCTTTCACTTGTCAGTGTCAAAACCTGACAAAGACTCTGCGAGAGAATATCAGATGAGGAGTCACAGAAACTGTGTATTCAGCATGCTGTGGTGCCCTGCGGAGAATCGGATCAGCAGTTTTGATATTCTCACATTTAACATGAAAGATGTCAAAATAAACATGACCACAACAAGCTTATGTTTCCATATTACTGTTATGTCTGTGAGTATGTCAAGCCGTTGTTTTGTTTCTTAATATCCCAGCTAGTCCATCTCAGAGCTGCCATTTTCAAACTTACTGACATTATAACAAAAGCCCTCCAGTAGGCCTCATTTCTCAAGGAAATAGTGGTTGGGCACCATCACTCAGTGTCTCCACGTCCGGTTTAATCACATGCAGGCTTTCTGGCTCACCTCGACCTGCTGCTCTCAGTCCCACATCGTACTGGACTGAAGCGATGAGCATGATGAAATGTTTCCTCCCCCGATGTACCTGGCAGGGACAGGATGATATGTCATTATGTTAAGGGCACCTAAAAATGTCATGAGGAGTGTGTAATGTAACTGCTCCATATTGAGTTTGACAAATAGAGCTGTCATGAACCTTCACCAATTAGGATACAGATGTTTGCGCTGGCCTCTCCAACATCGACGTCTCCGTCATTCAGCCATTGTAGATGGCAACTGAGCTGGAACTAAGCCTCTGTGTGTGGCTGTCTGACGGAGGACGTGTTCATATCCAGAAGAGTGATGACATGTCATTTCTGATAGAGGTTCACAACATTTATGAATTTATTTTAAGTTATTCAATTTCACGCTAAAGCCCCCCTTTTGAAACCTCTGGGAGATTTCAGACCAGTGCAAGCTTCAGGGAGGGAATCTGTTATCTGTCAATATGTTGGTTTGTTTTTTGATATTGAGAAATAATGAAAGTAAATTGACTTTTCTTTTTTGCAAGTTTACCTCACTGTCTTCGCTTTTGTGCCCTTCACTCTCTATGCACCATGATAATTGTTAGTAACCAGGCTACCACAGTGCCTGCAGAGTGCCATTTAACTTGAACTGGTGGAGCATGGCTTAATTGTCAGTCACCTGTGGAACTAAATCTCCCAGAGCTATTTTACAGGCAGAGGATTTCAGATTTTCATCAGTCACAGATATGCCAGTTAAATGAACATAACAACAATTAATCCCACATTGAATACTAAATCGATGATGCGTCACTATCCTGGAGCCATTATCTGTTGAAAACTGATTGCATAACTGTTTGCAGTACACGAATGGCAGTGTATCAAGGGAGGAACACAGAGTTTTTTTATTTTGTAAACCTGAGGTTCATGAACTGTATCAGCTTTACGGAAACAAATAAATACTCCAATGTTAGATCAGTCAGCAGCTTCTCCACAGCCTTGCATGTTATTAGCACTGGTGGGGGGTGGGGTGGGGGGCATTGGTAGGAATGATGGTATTCCTCCTGACTTCTTTGTTAATGGTGTCGTCAGCTTCATAACGAAGCTCCCAGCTTATTGTCTCAGCATGCATGGGCGGCACAGGAACGGAGACAAAAGGCGTGGGAAATTACATGGGAGCTTGTGCCCAAATGTGTCGCTATTCTTGGCCTTCTTTTTGAAACAGCACGGAAAGAAAAACCTTGAAAGGAGTGAAAAGTAGAAGACCGAACAGAATTGGACAATATACTGTAGATTTATTGCTTCAGCTATAGAAATGCAGCCGAAAGAAATACAGCAGACGTGTGTTTTTTTTGTGCGTAAACCACAGAAAGAAGCAATGATAATGGCTCATGGTAAAGAACATCATTACTACTTAATAACAACTTGCAAGGGTTTGTAAAAATAGAAACTAGAGTAAAGTTGAAACGTTTGTGGTCGACTGATGTTGTGATTGTCAGTCCCATTTATTTTAACAACGGCGGGATTGTTACAATGGGATGGCGATGTGGTACAAGGATGCAGCTGAAGGCCAGATGGCGCATGACAGATTACATGTTTGCTATCAGAAGAAGGAAATTGGAAGAAAAAGATGATCCAGGTAGCGTGATACCTTGAAGGGGTTTAGATATTGGTGAGCAAGATAGTGACATATGCAAAACCGCAGCTACTGCCTACTCCCAAAACTCAAAGCTAATGCTTCTAAATGAAACAGAAGCCTGATAAAAGAGATTTCTTTCCGTTTAAATTGCGCCTCACAAGCTGTGCCCTACCTCTGACCTCCCTGGGCTGGGAACAGTAGTTTGGCGCTTCACAGAGATGTCAGCACTTTATAGCAAATAATATTTTCAGTGAATTAACTAAAAATCAAGCATATCTCATTCCTGTTCCCCAATGATGATCTTTCAGGATGTCTCTCTGTTCCTGTGTAATAATACCAAAAATGTTCCTACTGCCCATTCAACATTATGATAAAGATTGTAGAATTCAATACCACATCAAAGCTATTGAGTAAAAGTGAATTTGAAGGCAAGTTTTAAAAGATGACACCATCAAGCGGGGGTTTGCAAACTAATGTGTAGAGGAGGAGGAGGACTGGGAGCCACCAGCCCACACAAAGCTGCCTGTAAAAACTGTGCATCTCTCTGCAGCTTCCTCCTACGTTCTCTCACTGGTCATTTTGTCATCTTCTACAAACCAGTATATGCCTTCGTGTTTCCCTGTGTGCCTATTCCCAGTTACTGAAATTCACACTGACCTTTTTCTGTGTTCAGTTGTTCATTCTTTTTAGTCTTTCTGGCCAAGTCTGCAAACTTCACCTAGAGTTTTCTGCACTTCTCTTTGTCTGACACATGAAACGAATAGTAACATATTAGATGGCAGGGTGGCTGTGATGTTTGCAAAAATCAGTAGTCACAGAGCCTGTTCATCCACCCATGAATGTACAGTACATTAGCAGGTAAAAACACACACAATGCACAAACACTGATCCGTGGCACTTCATGTTGAGTATTATTTTCTGTCAGAGGAAACAGGCAAATTAGCAGTGAGGAGCATCTTGGATGTCAAACATTTTAATAAGGGGGCTTCATGCTGCTTATACAGCTTAGATTACGCAACTACAGACACACTCACTGTCATTGTCTCTCCCCCATTCAATCTCATGCATTCTCCGTCTCTGTCTTTCTCTCACACACGCTATACAAATGCAGAAGCTCTCTCTCAAAACCTGAATTTTAGAGACAGAAGCGTCTGGAATTTTTTCACAACCTCCCACAGATGTCCTCGAACCTATCATTTTCTCTGCAGTGGAGCAATGGTGACGTATGCTCGTTGCTAGTGCAGCTGAATTTTAAAAAGCTCTACACCCACGCTGAATACCACTACTGCAAGCATAATTATCATAAACTTTCCTTGCCGTCTGTAGCCCTTCTGTCTCTGTGTATGATTCTCCTGACTTATTCAGTTGCAGACATTAATTCAGTGCCAATGCTGAAGGGGAGGGTGAAGGGGTCTGGTAAATTTATGTCTTCTTGAAATTTGGTAGGTCATGTGTATAATCACTGCTGCTGTGTAATCACCTGGGTGTGGGGGAATCAAAAGCACATGTTAGCATATTTTCCCCGTGTGTGTGTGGGGGGGTGTGTGTGTTTTTGCGTATACCAGTACATGTGTTCCTACATGGACGAATGCACAAATTGGCGTACGTCGCACCCAAACTGCAGTTTGTTTACATTACGTCTGCAAGCTATTCTCATTGTGGCATTTGGCAATTAATACAGTTGTACAGTGATTTTTAGGTATATTCACCTCATTTCAGTTTTAAGCTATAACAACCATTCCTGTGTGTGTTTCTTTATCAAATTTATAATTCAGATCTTTCAAGGGAATTTGCTGTTTGACAGACCTGTTTGTAAGTTTTTGGAGGGTGTCACATCAAGTTTTAATTGTGCCAAAGAGAGCTGGATAGTCACACCCAGGAAAACATCAGTATTCAGAGGAACTCCCTTGTGACTGCCTACACTTATAATTAACAGTGATAATTTACCCCCCCCCCCCCCCATGTTTTTTTTCCTTAAAGATTTTTTTTCGTGATAGGTTTGCCACTCTCCAAGTGCTTTAACAGTCCCCAGCACCCAGTCTTCTTCATCTTCATTTCAAAACTAAGCAACTTGACGCTTAAAAAGCTAAAATGTTAATACTAGAATTAGGCATATTTTAAACCTGATCTTATTAGGAGCTCTGTTTGTAGTTAAAACTCTTAATTTTTCTAGCCTTTGAGATGTAAAATTGACATATGGATTTTGGGTTATGTAGCCCACATTTAAATGATCTGTGAGATTTATTTTTTTAAATTCTCCCCTGTATTTTCTCATCTTTTGCCCGAAAGGAGCACAACTAATTGCATTTCGTGCTCAAATTAAAAATCCAAAAGATGGCGTCAGGACTCATTTGGTATGGTTGAAGCCTCAGGCAGAACCTTGTACAAGGTCGATTAACAATTCAGAGCTCATGTGTCTGGTCCGTGCTGATGCCAATCACTGTTCCTGACTCTGTCCAGTGAGGTCAGACATCTTAAATCAAGAACTTTTTTTTTGGTTGCTGCGAATAATTTCCTGCAATGCGTTAATTTACTTTCATATGTTCACATAAGGCTATATTTAAAAGCATGACATCAATACCTATTAAAAGTCCTGAAAATTTTTGTTCTCATTAAACCTTGTGAGTCACTGCCGCAAGCTTTGACACTGATTTGTCATGCAAAGCTCTCACCAAACACTTGTGAATAATGCAGATGACACTGGGATGTTTGTGCTTTCAGAAAGTAGATAACACCAGAGGTTTTGTCTTTCCTCACAATACTCAGGGAAGCTAGATGCTCGTCAGGTGTGAGTTGTGCTGCTGTTATGTATGTGTTAATTAGGTCAAATTAGGCCGTGACTGCAGCCACCTGTCAGAACTATTGCCGACTATCCGGAGTCAGGGAGCCACCTTTATTGACTGTTCTTGTTACACTGTTTGACAGTGGAAGCAAACTGTCTTCATGAAGGAGTGTATATGTGCATGGCTTCCTCACACTGACTCATGTTCTAATGCTGACGATGGGTTGGATGCATCGTGCTATCTGCTAGACAACACCAGCATTTGCTGTGCACAGTGTCTGTGCCCTTATATAAATACACCAGTGCTGCCCATCTGTCATGTCTGGTATTCAAACGTATCTGTTCTGTGGTTCCTGCTAACAGGTGTTCAGAAGGTATCACTGCTTAAGCCCTAAATGTAACTGATGATGCTGTAAAAAAACATTCCTAATTCTAACGCTTACCATTGCCAGGCTTACAGTAGGTGACTGCAGCGTGGAGACATCTGAGTGAGGTTCTTCAATTTCAGAAGTTGGTTCAAACTACGAAAGTATTTTCTTTAGAGGAGTGTTTTGCTTTTGACAACACTGCAGTTCCTCAGTGGTGTGACTGCCACCCTCTGGAAGCAACAAGTATATTGTGTCAAATTATCTCAACTGAAAATGCAGATACTATTGAATAACACAAGGCCTAATTGATTTCAATTAGGGAGATGAGGCAAAAGTACAGACAATCTAATTAGTGTCTGTAATGACTGTTTTCAATAAAACTATATAATGATACATGTTTAGAATTAAATTTGGGTGTTATATCCCATTAGATAAGGAAAAATGTCCCCTCTTCTATTCTTATTTACTTTAAGCATACTGTTTGTACAATATCTGGAGCGCCAGTGCATTAAAATGTAATGTTGTATTTCTAAAATACTGGAAAAGTAGAAATGGCTTTTGGGATATTCAACAAAATCCATTTCAGTGTCTCTTTGTTTATGACATTTACTGACAAAGATGGATGATAGAGGTGAGACTGATAACAAATATATTTCTTTTATAAAGTACCAAGAAAACCTTTGTGTTGGTAAGGACTTATGAGGTAAGGAATATAGCCTAAGGGAAGTAAAGGACAATCTCAGGTCAGAGCAATGTTGGTAAACCACCAACAGTACACTAATGTTTTATAACAGTGACTCAGATAAATAGTTAAATAGCCAACAGACATGCAGTGTGATATCAGCTCACAATCAGGCAGATCGCACGCACACACACACACACACGCGCACACAGAGAGAGAGAGAAAGATACAGAAGCGGACGGTAATTCAGGAATCTCAAAACATGCTAATCCAGTTTTTCTGCTAAAGCCCTCCCAGCCACCATCAAGATACTGTTACAAGAGGGTGAAACATTTAGCTGTGGGACAGAGAAAGAGAGAGGGGCACACAAGAGAAGCTCTGTTACCTAGTCTGTACTTTTAAATAAAATAACAGGATTTACCACAGAGCAGGTTTCCTCTGGACCAAACTGCAACAATGACAACAGGACAGTGGATTAACTTTAATCCTATCAGTGTTTCTTATGTAGGACCCTGTTGACCAACACCTGTATTACGAATTACCGGGAGCAAACGACTCCAAGTGAACCATGACACATAGCCGCTCTGGGCCACTCCCTCAAACTGTCCAGTAATGTTTTGGGTTTGTGCTGGTAACCACATTATCAGGTCTGCATGGAAGACATATCATGGACACAGCATGATGCAACTGACAAAAGGAGAGATTTTGCCGGACAAAGTGGCTAAGGACTAACATGCTGGAGCTAAAAATTGGACTGCAGGGTGATTTTCACAACAATGCCTGATAGAACCAAGGCGCGCAACCCATGAGGAGAGGAAAATGAAAAGATGATCAACAATTTGGACTGACATGTGATATTTCAGGCACCTGGAGGTTTTCTTTTGAATGGTGATGGAGAAGTCCCTTTGAGGTTGTAGGCAGACTATGTTGCTGTGCTTTGGGAGCCGTAGACGAGCTCGACACCGGATCCAGTGGAGTGAAAAGAATTGTTTGCTTGATGATGAGTCTCAGATCATTCCAAACCCGTGCTTCCTAGACACAGGTAAAGGCCGGCACAGTGAGCTTTGACAGCTTAACTTTGACCTAAATTCACTGTCAAGGCATCTTTTTCTGGCATTTTACTGGTAATACTGAATGCTCTCTAATAAGAAACCAAGAGATCCCTGATTGTGCGTATGTGCGGTTACAGTGCATGCTAAAAAGTAAAGCACTGGGTATACTCAAACAATGCCTTTAAATGTTTTTCCATTCTTACACACCCAGTCTGCTGATAAGGATACAAAAGGAAAAGAAATGCACCAAGTAACACCTTCAATATCAGTGCTCACACTTACTGTAAATAGAATGAAAGGCCTTGATTCAGGCAAGCTTAAACTAATGTCATTTTGGAGCATGTTTTTCTTTCAACCTGAAGAAATCGTCCTCGTTTCAGCTATTAGAGGGTTTTAGGGTGTTTTTATGAAAAGGGAGGTTTGTAAATCAACTGCTGGTGAGAATCTGCTTTTTGGCACAAAGCTGCTGTGACGCTCGCACTGCAACTTCCAGCTTCATGGTTATCCTGGATTTCCCACAGTGACGCACTCTGAGATTGGGCAGTCATTGTTGACATTTTGCTCTCCGGTTTTCTCTGCCAAAAACCCTCAAAAGCAGTATTCCGAAATTCTGATCATGCACCTGTTTCGGGGGTTTGTACGCAATATAGGAAATGTTTGGGAGAAGTTTCAAGAAAATATCCAAATAAAGAGAGGGCTGTTCCGATGTTGTGTCAGTAAAACATAATTCAGGAAAATTACACCAAGATTAATGTTTACCCAATCAAAATCAATACAACCTTTAGGGGAATTTTCCCCCAGTTTTATGTTCTACCAGCATTTTTCAGTTTTTGACCACAAAGGGGCAGTGTTCCAGCCTTAACCGCACTGTAACCAGATTGCTGCAAGTTTAGTAAGTGAAATCTGGCTTGATTCAGATGATGCTCTTTATAGAACATGGCTCTATGTTAGATGGCTCCATTTCAGTTCACTAGTGCATTATAGAGCACCACACCTCTGAAAACAGGGAAATGGAACACGAAAATGTAAGCTCATTTAAGCTTAAGCTCTCCCACTGTGTGTAGGCTGTGTTGTGGGAGCCACTGGAAGCGTGCTGTGTAGTTGTGTGGATAGTTGTGGTTACTAACAAGTTGCATTTGTTTTCCCTTAGTTCCTGTAGTGAGAGGCGTTCTTTTTTTTTTTTTTTTTTTTTAAGTTGTGCAGATATTTCCTTAACAAAGAGATCTGACCAAACTCTGTACAACCTAAGCAATGTCGCAATGCTATACTCTTCATTTTAATACAAGCTGGTGGTCACTAAAATGTGGATTAACGAATAAGGGTATTTGGTGACTGTAACACAACTCTCTCTTCCTCCGTTAAACATAGGAGAGTATCCCTTGTTTTGTGTTTTACCATTGGTCTGAAGAACACAAAGTGCCCATTCATGGCTGGTGTTGATTGTCGTGTCCTTGTTGATTACAGCAGTGTGTAATCAGCTCAGTCTTCTCTCAATCCCATGTTAACGTTTGTCTGTTTATGTCTCTGGGGGCAGCTAGCAGCTCTGGAGAAATCAGGAGGGCGTGTTTAATGCCTGTGGGATCCACTCCTTGTTTTCCATGTGTCCCAGGGGTTGGAAGGCAGCTGAAAGTTCAAACATAGACTCACTCCCTCATGCTCTACATGGCAAGAGCTCAGAGATTAAAGGGTTTGTCTGCACCGCCAACAACAAGGATAGCTCACTTCATAACTTGCCAAAGAGGAAGGATGATTCTGTTTTTTTTTTAAGTTGCAACTTTTACAGATACGACTTTGTTGCAAAACAAGCAGTGGATAACCTGTTTTTCTTTTGTTCATCTGCCTGTTCAGGACAAGTAGAACAAAGTGTGGGAAGAAAGCAGCTACCATCTAAATGCCTGTGTGAGTGTGCTGAGTAAAGGAGCCAGAGGATGCAGGTGGCAGCAAAGCTTTGCTCTAACTTGTTTGAAGTTTTTTTCCCATGTCAAAGGTGAAGGATTATGCCTGGCATAGGAATTTAGTCTTCAAACGAAGGACTTCATGAGCTGAATCTCTACATCTCCTGGGCAGAATGTGAACATTGGCTTGTGCTACAGGCTTGTATTGGTGTCTGAATGAGGATGTATGTGTGAATCAGTTTTACTTAAGTGCCATGCTATTCCTTAGCAGTGGGACTGTGGATGTGACCCCAAGGAGTACAGCCATTTGCCAACAGCAGGGGAAAATCGTTTACCACATCTCTGTAATCCTGAAAGAAACACAGGGAGATGCGCCGAGGTCAGAGCTGGGAATGGGCCGGGTCACCAACACCCCGGTGGAGAATTGCCAGCCAAGAGGAGAGATAATTAGTGTAGTGCCAATGGAGAACAGCCCCAGGCTGGGCAGGGCACGACAGGAGCTCGACAGGTGGCCCTCCCTGAGCCGCACAGGTAGAGCTGGGAGGCAAAGAGAGGAGGTAGTTGTAGAGGAGAATGAGGAGGAGTTGGATGAGGTGGAGGGAAAAATGAAGACAGACAGGTTTTTGAAACAGCCTTCCAAGAACTCAGGTAACTCCTCACAGCAAGACAAAGACGTGGCAGAGTTTGCTGCTCAGACAGACACCCGGGAGCAACACATTTGGAGCGCAACATTACGCTCTGTCACCGCTCATGCTAAAGGGCTTGTCTTTGGGGAACATGGCACTGTTGCAGGACACAGCTCTCTGCCACGGGCCGTGTTGCGAAGGCCACGTCAGGATGAAGCTCCGCTGGGTAGGAAAACGCTGAGCATGTATGGCGACTCAGTCAAGCAGCAAAGAGATTCTCAACCTGAACAAGAAAGACGGCTGCGGAGGCCCAGGAGTGTGTGCATGCTGGCAGGCCCAGGCCCTGTCCCTGTCCTGCCGGAGCCCTCGATCCAGCACAATGTCAGGAGGGCAGGCATTTTAGAAAATGACCAGCAGTACAGGAGCAGGAAGGCTGAGTTGAGGGCTGTGGATGGCCTCAGTCCCGTCGTAGTTCAGCTGCCTTTGCTCCCTGCAGAGGTGACCCCCAGAGTCCGCCAAAGGAGCTGTAAACCCAGGCCTGTCAGTATGACAGTACTAGAGCTAAGAAAGAGGGGCTCTGATGATGAGCTAGATAGCCAGAGGAGCTGCAGCCACACAGGCAGCGATGGAGGAGGCTTTGTCAAAGGGGCCTTACGTTGGAGGCTTTTTGGCAAAGCAGCTCGAGATAAGAACAAGGAGAAGGAAAGTGACAAAGATGCAAAATCTTCTCTCAAATCCAGCAAATGTGATGCTCCAAAAAGCACACTGAGCTCCTTAAGGCGGAGCCTCAGTCTGCGAATCAGGAGGACTCGGCCCCGGGACAAAGTTACTTTAGGGTCTGAAACGGAGTCAAAGGAGTGCTCTCGGACTAGAAGTACTGCTGAGGAGACAACAATGGCTCCACTACCTTTTTCGTACCTCACAGGAAGAACCCTTCCAACTTCCAGTGAGCCGATAGAGGATGGAGGCATGCAGTATATTCAGTACCACAGTAGGGGGAAGGTCAAGGTAATGGAGGTACCCCTCTGTCCAACAAAACTGTCTTCCAAACCAGTGCAGGAAGAACCAAGCTTATGGCAGCTCATAGCCAACCGTTTCAGGAGGAAAGAGCAGCCATTCAGTGGTAAATGTGAATCCCAGCAGTCCCAGAGCAAAGACACAGGCCAGTATCCCCTGGCTGGGAATAATAAGTCACAGCCAGTCACCATAGAGACTCTGGCAGGCATTGACTCCCACAAAGGTCAAGGTAAGACCAAGGCAAGATTGCTGAATTTATTTCTCAGCTCACTTCTCCATTCATACCCCCTCCTTCACTGCATAGAAAGTTACAGCTCAAGGGAAACAAGGAAGTGCTCTTTTTTTTTAGAAGGACAGGCAAATGAAAAACACATGGGGAATAGTGAGTTTGGATGGCATTCAAAAACGTCTGGTTCCAGAGAGTCCTTTTGGAATTTCTATTTTGGGTACTTAATTTGTGTTTTTCATGTGTGAACTGCCAGTGTGTATGCACTTAAATCAATTTGCCTTGCATAAGATTTTTTGAAGTTCAGTAAATGAGTAGGTAAGTACAATAAACTCAATCACCAGCAACTGACAAGAACATATTATAATTGTTTTCCAGTGTGGTATAAGCAGCCCCAGTACTGTATGTGTTACCCAGGCACAGTATATGAGAGTCTTGATAATGCTGTCTGTTGGCCTCACAGAGAAACAGCTTAAAGCAGTAGCATTAACGCAGTTAGTGGTTGTAATGGGGATGCGTTTGGCAGCCTAGCAGGGCTAAATTAAGAAGGCTTACATACTATAATGATGGGGAGAAGAGAAGAAGACTTGAGCACTGTGTTTAAAGGTTAACTCTGTGGAGTGTGTTTGTCCAGTTTCCTGGAAGAGCAGGCAGAGAGAGGAAAATATTTGTAACTATCTGAATTAATAGCTGTGATTTGCTGCATTTTGTGTGTCAAGCTCCAATTTCACACCTTCACACGAGGACCTAATTAGTTGTCTGTGACAACTTAATGACTTTCCCTAATGTCAGGTCACACATATCCTGTACTCATTCGCATTCAGCCAAGCTTTGAACCAGCAAACCAGATTTTTCATTCTCATTCCAGCATAACGCTCGTAATGGTTCCTGAGGTCAACCTAGTTGATCTCCCAGTCTATTTGTATTCTCACATGACATGTTACCAAGGATACCTATTTCTGTTGTGGAGTGTCAAGTGGTATTTGTCCATTTATTCCACTGCAGAGTCAGTCAGTCAGGCATTAGGAATGTAGGTGTGCCAATCGGCCTGAGTAAAGTTGTTAAAGGTGTTCAATGCCCTGGGTGGGACTCTGCTCAAGTTGCTACCTGCTTAAGTGTTTGCTACTAAATTAAATCTAGAAAGCTGAAGCCCTGCCTTCACCTAAACATGCACACGCTCCTTAATCTTGTGTGTGAGTGAGGTTTGGAGGAAGGTACAAGATACAGGGTGAGGGGTTTGAGGTGTGCAGGCTGTGTACCCACCCCCACCTGTGGATGAACAAAGCCACTCTGTCGTACCAGTGGAGGCATGAGTGATCAGTGAACCATGTGCTGAGATGGGGTCTCTCTGGGGGTCTTTGGGTTGGAGGAGGGGTGGCTGGTCACGGGGCCTAGGTGGCCAGCAGTACACTTACCTAGTGAAGGTTGAAATATTGGGAATGGGACTGTAGGTACGACACTGTAAGAAGCCTCGGTGTAAAGTGTCAGCGGGATCCAGCTGACAGAAATGTGCTCACTGATGCGGATTTATTCTTACTTGCCTTGACTTGCCATTGCAATTTGAAGAAAATTCCCCCATGTGTGTGATCCATCCTCCTTTATCTTGAATCTGACATAAAATGTATTCATGAGGATGGAATTCCCTTTGGTTCTTCCCCTTGGTATGTCTCATTTGATACCACATCCTGTGAATTTCTGCCAACAGTATTTCCTGAATCAACTTTACATTGTAGCTGTATTTAGTCTGCCTACTTCTACAAAATCTGCAGGTGGAAAATGTATTTAAAAGAAGCGTTGGTTATTCCATTCATACCAGAAGGGGTGAGTGAGCCAAACTCCCTGCAGGTAATTATGTTTAAGACAAACCGATGCATTCAAGAAAATTGGGACAAACAGTTACACTGTGATAATGCCCTGTCACCTGCTGTAGGAGAAATGGGAGACAGCAAGAAATTGGATAATCACTGAGTGAAACAGTTTGAGCATTAACAGAGGGAAATCTGTTAACAATCGCATATAAACTCATATTTGAGCATCTGCCACTACAAACCTCAGCTATGAGGTGAGCTTTTCTCCAACAAGTACAAACTGTTTGTTTTTTGAAGTTTGAGTTTGGGCCTGCAATTTGCAGATCTTCCATCCCTTTGTATGCAGTTTTCCTTTTTAATTCAGTTGATTGTTTCCATCAGTTGCACTGTTTGTGGATAATCTGACATGTTCTTAACTTAACCCTACAAATTGAGTTAATCAACATGGGCTTTGTCCTGCAAGACATCTCAAACCCCATTTTCCAAATCTCACGTTAGAGAACCCTGAACCAGAATGCCCGATTTACTTTCGGGGAAGTGATCAATGTCTGTCTGCAGACAGAACAAGGCTTTAAGAGCCTTAAGTAGGGCAGGCTATCCAGACCGCATTAGACTGGCTTGGTATAAAGATTTTTACCTTGTTCTCTGCTGATTGTGTTTGTCACTTACCTCCTTAGATAGAAATAACAGGTTGGTGTTTTGGAGCTTAGAGGAGCTCTGACTGGGTTGTTCACTGAATGAATGGCTCCGAACAGCAGCACATAAAAGGAATATGATGCAGGATGATTTTGTAAAGATGGGCATGATAAAAGTAGTGAGCCAGAGAATGTTGGTTGGTCTTGAGGTTGGCAAATAAGGGAAGTAGAAATACTAATTGCTAGCTAAATTCTCACTCTGTAATTTGTGACAGTGGGAAAGCATGGTTGGAAAGTCAGTCAGAGCTAGAGTGGAAATTTAGACCTCAAGGTTGTCCTCTCTCATTCCAAAAACCATTTCAGATTCACTGCGCGTAGAAATGTTCCCATGTATGCACATGCACACACACTCAAAAAAAAACCCCATATGCGCAGCATTTTTGCTCACATTGCATTTCCTTTTCTCATTAAAATGGAATAAGTGGGGGGACGATTGTGCTTCGCTACCTTCTAACTGAACGGTCATTTTTATCTGAGTAGACATGAGCAGTGAAGTGAAAACCCTAACAAACAAGCTGGCAACGCAGTTTTCCCCTCACAGAGACAAAGACACTGGTGTCCTCTCTAGCATCACAGATGCCGGGGCTTTCTGTTTCCATAGGCATTCTGGGACACAGTAATGCAGGGATGTTCATTTTTAAAGGATGATGTAACACAGAGCACATGGATTTAATTAGGGCCTTTTTTTAAGCAGGATACCAAAATGTACTCTCTGCTCTAAGGATGCCAAAAAGTTAGGCATCTTCTCGGTGTTAAAATTTGTTGTGGGTGTGTTCATAAGAGGAAATATATGAGATGATTTTTGTTTGATTGTTAAGAAAAATGTGTAAATCCTCATTTCTTTTCAGTGTTTTTATGTCCTTGAAATCATAAAAAGTAAGAGAATGTTCTGTTCTAGACATGCAGCGCTTGTCAGTAGCCAGCAACTCCATTTCTATCTTGGCCTTTGATGACCCTAATTTTCCTCCATAGTTATCTATGGATTGGCCTTTTATGTGAATATGTCCCCCTTTTGAAAGTTTGATTATGTGGATAAAGGTGAGAGAAATGTCTGTGCATCTGGGGTGCTTTTTTCTGTTTTTTGTTCTTTATTTTACTCTGTTTCTGTTTAATTATCTGTTTATTAATTCTTTGTTAATGTTGACTTAATGCAACAAGTGGTAAGGACTGGAACCTTTCAATGTGTTAGTCTAATTGATAGTTTATCAACCCAATTATGTGAAAAATAACACAATCTAAATTCATCATTACAAGTACAGATAATAAATCGCTAAATAATAGGTCTGTACAAAATGACAGGAAATCCAAGAAAACAAGGCAACAACTTTATCTGATACTGTCTCAGAGCACTGTGAGCTGCGTTCAGTTTCCTGCACTGAAAACTCAGATGGGTATCTTCGCTCATGTTCTGACATGTCAAACCCACACTGAGAGGGCTTAACATGAGGCGTGCTGTTTAAAGACTACTCTGCTCCACACAATGCTTGATGAAAGGCCCTTCTGTTAGGGATGAACTTTTCTCCTCTCCCACAACAAGTGACACATCCTGAGCAGCACAAGGCTCGTTGTAAATGGAGGTCAGAAATAAGTAAACATTTTAGCAGAAGTTTTTTGTTTTGTTTACTCTAACTGTTGTAAAGGGATTTTTGGCTCATGTCTACTCAGCAATGAGTCATGTGCTTTTAGCATAGGTTTTGGAGAGAAAATAGAAACGTTTCTTAAAGCGACAGTGGATACCTTACTGTTTATGCTGTCAGTCCTTTCATATTAGAATCACCACGGGCACAAAGGGAAACCACTATTGCGGCAACAAACAGGATTCAGACGTGGCAAGGGAGTGTTCGGGGTTCACCTGGTTACACACACCTTGTTACCTGGAGACAGAGAGTCTACACTCCTGTATTAGAGATGGTATCTGCTTCTTGGGGGGTTCAGATGGTGAGAAAGCCATGATCCAACACAGGAAGGTGGTCTTTGTTCTAATAGCTGTTATGACACAAAGTTGTGTACTCCATCTCTGTGGGAAACAAGCACAGCTTGTGGAGTTGTCATTTGTGTTTTTAGTTGTGAGAGTTTGTATTGTTCCTCACTGTGCTCTTTCCCACTGCCCTGTTTCAAAGCATGAGACAAAGTCTCCAAATGTGACTGGAAAACCAGACAAGTTGTGTCAAGCCTGATAATGGCTGTCTTTTCACAATGGATTAGCTAAAACCCGTTTAGAGATTCCACTGTGTTGAAACCTTTATATTGACATATTCTGCATAGATTGTACTTTCCATAGGTGTTTCTCAATTACTTCTTGGCATTTATGTGCTTTATAAGTTCTACATACATAAACAAAACAGGACATGAGCAAATACGTCAGAGAGTGAGCGAAATCTTTATTGACTGGTTGTTTCTATAAATGTGTTTTTCGTCTGTAACCAACCATTGGTTTAATTCTCAATTAATCTGCCAATTTGATAAAATGTTCAGGATCAGGGATTAAATCAAAACCTGTTTCAAAGCTTGGATTATTATAATTGCTTATGTTCAAACAACTGTCCATAACCCAAATATGTTCAATTAACTACTATAGATTTTCTTTTTTTTTTTAAAAACAGACAATATCCAAATTTCATCTTTCTTCTTCTCCAAAGTGACTGAGTAATTGATTAAGCGACTAATTGTTGCAACTCCAATGTGTTAATAGGATAATCTTTTCGGATTAAAACTCAGCCTATGTTACATATTTTGTTGATTTTTGTACATAAATTATCCCAGATGTTTCCAACAATAATCAAACCTAGAGAAATTCTCAGTTTTATTCAAGGTAACGGTGCAATTCATTTGGTCTCATGTCAATGGCGTCCATCCCCTTTACCCCTGTAGTTCCTATAACTTCTGGGGAGACGTGGGATACGTCAGAGTGAGGAAGGAAGTCGGGAAAGGTGACTAAACTTAACGTGAATAAAACTTTAATACATTACCCCGTCTGTGAACATGATTTCTGCCTGTCTCACGTCACAAAGATTTTAATCGGCAATGGTGGATGTTTAGCACCGAAGACGACTCCCCCCATGCTCCCACGCTAATTCACAACATCATCAAACTACATCTTATGTTATTGTTTTGGTGTGAGAGACAACTAGCGACAGAAATCTTCTTCACTTTGGACAGCATGGCTCTGCAAATCTACACTAAACTGTATAAAAGTTTGACATACTCCTGCTGGTTTACTCTGGAGTTTTTATGTGCAGGAAATAAAAGATAATGGAACAAACACTCTTTTAAAAAATCAATTCCCCCCACTATGTCAAACTGTGCATAGGCTTTGCCATATGTATACGACAGCTGAACATTCCATCATAAAACCTGTTGCACACAGCACAGATAGTCTATAAACTGTAGCTGTAAAGTCACTTTGCCATCATCCAATGGGAAATACTTGTAATGTCGTAATTATCTGTAGCTGGGGTCAAATGGGACACAAACAGATGGATTACCTTTCAGTGCTTCTGGACTTAATTTGTATTTATCCTTTTTTCACTATAGACTCGTTCGTCAACAGCCAGGAATGGACATTGAGTCGTTCAGTGCCAGAGCTGAAAGTGGTGAGTAACTTTTTAAATTTCTAACAGTCCCCCTGTTGATTCGGTTTCATCTTGCTGACAGATTTAAATGTCATTGGGAAAGCATGTTCTGTCTGTGTAATACTGGTTTTGCATTTTACATGAGAGGGAACAGTTGAGAAATTGGCTGGACTTTTCCCTGGCATGTAGTTGGGGATTTTTAATGAGATGCGTTGGCATGGAGATGGAGGGTTGCTTGCAGCAGGACACGAGATGAGTGACAGTTCTGGGCTAGACTAGTGACACATCCTGGGTCTGATCCCACCCGCCAGTGAAGCACACGCGCAGCCGCTGCCAAATGCACAACTAACATCCTCACATGATTTAATGCCTTCTACCCATAAAGACTAGCAGCCTTGAAAAACTGCACTCCACCATTCTGACAGTTGATATAATCTTTCCGTATTACGTGAATTCATTGTTGTGCTGCAAAAGAGAAAACTTCAATGGAATGAAAAGGGGAGAATTCGCAGGGAACTCAAAGACAAACTTGCTTTTTTGGCTTCAAACACTTTAAATTCGCCTGTTTCCTTTTATGTTTCTAAGGTGTTAATTGGCAGTTTCCACATGGGGGTTTGTTAAATGGACCTGGAAACACTGAATGAAGTGTCTCAAAATAGCTATTATGCCTTTCTAAAAATTCAAAGAATTGCTGTCAGAATTGCAAGGTCATTCTGAAAAGAAGTTGGTCATATGTCTCAGAAGGTTTTTAATATGTTGGCAAAATCAGTTACATGTTTCTCATGCTGCAGTTATGATGACAGGAACTGGGGTCACAACATTTCCTGCAGATTAGTTGAAATAATGATAGGGTGAGCAAAACCCTAAAACATCTGCTACAACAAAGAGCTGTACCCTGGTATTGTAGTTTGATGATGGTAACTAAACTGTGGTCAAACCTTATTTTGCTGCCATCTTTTGATCATCAAATCCACACTCTTAATATTCCAAGATCACATCTAAACATCTACAAAGAAGAGTAGAAGTACTTTGTACTGGAATAGTGCTGATACAGCCTTTTGATTTCATGAAGGCTTTATACCAGCAGGTCACAAAGCCAAGCAGTTAAAACAGCAGGAAACCGGTTCAGTGGTACATTTAAAGTCGATTTTTGTTGACTCATAGCTTTCACCTCACCGTGCCTACAACTTTTGCTAACTTAAAGCTTATTCATAGTTTATTCTGCTGGGGTACCTCGGTGTGTGTGTGTGTGTGTGTGTGTGTGTACTTCAATTATAGAGAGGGAAGGCTGGGAAAGGCCTTAAACATATCTTTGCTCTTGTGCCTCAAACTTCCCTATAATTAGAACCATACCTGACTTTAACACCCACTAATGATCTAAAGAAGAAGAGGGTGACGGTGGGTAGAGGAGATGGAGGAGATGAGGCATGTTGCAGCCTTTGTTCTTCCCAGACATGCTGGCATCATCAGCCCACCTTCTGCCATGCATCACCTTGAAGCCGCTGTAGTTAGGTCTGGTCTAGACACCAGGGAGAGAAAGCGAGGGAAAGATTGCAACCAAACCGATGTATGTTATAAGGACTTTCCTCATAATGTTTCAACCAGACACAGCCTGCGTAAAGGACGACAGCGTGGCTTTAACTGCAGTTTTTTTTGGTTCATACCAGTTTGAAATTAAAATCTACTTATAGAGAAGCAATCCCATCATAGTGAAAACTGAATCACCTTCCTATTCTGTGTGAACATTTAATTACTTAGCATGGTAATTACTACCCAGCAAATACTGCATTTTTTGAGGCAGACACAAAGATAAAAGTGTTTATAAGAATGATGCAATTCATTTTACACATTATTTTTGATAAGAATCACAAAAATTTGGTTATTAAACAGTTCTGACCAAGATACGTACTGAGTGGGACATTTTACACTAAATAAACTTATCTTCTTCTTTGTATAGCATTTTTTTGTTAGACTCTTTTTATATATATATATATATGCCAAAATGAATGTATTTGTAATATAAATATAATGAAAAACATTTCTGTTATTCTTTTCACACGGCCCATGAGGAAATTGTTTAACTTCTGATCATACTGCTCTTTTTGCATTGTTTTGTTGTTGGGTATAATAAAACAGTAAACACGTTGTAAATAATGGACTAAATCCTGCAAAACTGCCACTATGATTGAGCTTTGAAGGTTCATTGTTGATCTTGGAAACAGCAGCTTGATTAAAAATGCTCAACACAAGGTTCGCTAACTCATTTTTTCAAGGCTCAACTTTCAGCCTGAAAGTTTTAAAAAAAATGAGTTGGGGAACCTTGTGTTGAGAATCTTTTGTTACCATTATGGTCCTATAAATCTACATATGCTTGTGGTTTGTACCAGTCATGTTATGCCCGCCCAGTAATAATCACAGTATTTTGCTCTTGACCTTGCAGGGCATTGTGGGAAATCTGTCCAGTGGGAAGTCTGCCTTGGTCCACCGATACTTAACAGGCACATATGTGCAGGAGGAGTCTCCTGAAGGTAAGAGTCTGCTGTTGGAGGTGGGAATAAACATGTCAAATCAGAAAGATTCAGATGTATGAACCAAGTTTGACGATGGATCGATGGATGGATAAAATGCACTACTGCTGACGAGTGAAAATAGCATTTGATAAGTGAAATTCTACAGAAACCTGCAGGCTTGTTTTCTTTACATTTTATATATATAATAAACACACACACCCTTGGAGAATATTTTTCTAATAAGTTTATATTAATTATTACATTAAGCTTCTGCATGGTAAAATTGATAATTGGCTGGATTCATTTTTGAAAAACGTTTTGCTACTCCACTAAAACTACTCATTGTTAGAGAATCAAGGTCAAATTAAACACTGTCACTTCTCTGTGGGACTAAATGAAAGTTTTTATCACAGTTTACTTCCTGTCCTGATGGCCAACGAGCCAGTTTACCAGCCAGTTTAGGAGGGGCTATCTCCAGAAAGGGACCCCTCGTCATTTTAAGTCACACTCTAAGATATGGAAATCAGATATTCTTTAATTTATCAGTAAAATCATAATGAGAAAGCCCCCTTCTGGCCTGAAAGGCAAGTCCCAAAGTTAACTGATCATCTTTGAGCGGTTTGCAGTGTTTCATTTTAGTGTGATTATAGTGTGGATGAGACACAAAACACATAATTAGTTTCTGGCATTTTGCTGCACTAAGGGAGAAAAATCCTCAAAGCTTAATTAGTCCTTGAGAAATCAATGGTGGAAATGCTGGAAAAAAACAGAACAAGCTTGGTTGAATATAATCAAGGAAACATTGCAAAAATCTACGCCGACAGATTTTTGCGTGTGTCCCTTTACATTGCTGCGAGGTTGCTGTGATACAACATACCTGTCTCACGAAAAGCAGCTGCTCAGGCTCTCTTTGTTTTTTATGTGCTTTAACACTGGCTGTACTCCAGATCGGGTATTTACATTGTGGAAGAGTTGCCCAGCCAGGAAGGTTCAGCGATGGCTGTTTCTTCAGCGTTTTGTTCCTGGGCTTTTGCTATGATGTCTGAAAAAAGGTACTGGGGTGTGTTGCCATGGCAACGCCGGATGGAGCTCCGTTGGATTGTGGCACTGTGTCAAGGTCTAAGCCTCCGTGTAAGCAGAGTATGCTTACTGCGTGTTAACTATGCCTACCAACTTACAGTCTCTCTGTAGGCTGTCTGTAAGGTTATTAGTCGCCTCCGTATTTATGTTGTTTAAGGTTGAGCAACACATTAAAATAATTCACAATTACTTTTCATAATGAAAAGTGTGAAGAGTATGGTAACCTGCCTGTTTTTTTTCTTTGGATGCATTGTATTGGCTCTAAATGAAGACAACAGCATCCTGGCTGATTATATAACTGAAATGTTTACTTAAGATTCCATTCACGTTTTTGACAGAGCCATATGCTTTCATTACAGATACTGATCTCAGAGAGACTTTCCATAATCTGGTCAGGCGTATGTACATGCTGCCAAGCTCTGTACAAACTCTGTATTCTGATAAATCTTTGGTTTTCTCTGCCGCTCCGATCCAGTCTTTCTCACTGTGTAATGAGATCCTCCTCATCTTTTTTCCCCTCTTTAAACAGGATTCAGAGACATCCAGACACGTACTTTCTCAGTCCTTTTGTCTAAATCTCCAAAGCTCTGTGACTTTAGTTTTTTTTTAAAACTGGCTGGTGGTACATGAATATCTGTCTCTGTTACACAACCAGCATCCAGCAAGGCTTGAGTGCCTGTGCAAAAGGCTGGGAGAATCCCCTGTTTGCCAAGCAGGCTAAAGTGGACTTAACATGGTGAAAGTATGGCTCAAGTGAATATGTGTTGCTTTGCTGAGACAGGAATACTGTCCACCTATTAAAAATTACAGCGCCCGGCTACTGTATGGCCCTTTAATAAGCTGGTTGAATAGTGTGATCTCTGACACTCTATTCTCTAATCATATGAAGTTAAGCTAACATATCTGCTTATTAAACTCCCAGAAAATCTGATAAGTGTAACAGGTGTACTTATTCTGCATGCCTTCTTCAGCATAGCATTTTTTGATACATTTCATGATCAGGCCTTTTTTTGAAATTTGAAAATTATATTTGTGCATATTTTCGTATTCATAAGACACTGTTTTTGCTCCCAGGGACATCTCTAGCCTCACAACTTTCTCATTTGAATGTTTTTAATCTCCACAGGATCGCAAACCATTCAAATGATATGCAAAATCTAATTTACTGCATAGTTCTCCCATTGGTCTCTTTTTTTTTTCTTTTTTTTTTTATCTGCAGCCAGCTTCGCTAGCGGCAAGGAATATGCATTTGTATTAGAAAAGAAATGAAGAAAATGGGAGAGAAACTCAAGGCTGCATGGGGGCTAAGTGTTAGCTCCTCACTACCATCCTCAAGACATGGTGTGACCTGAGGCACAGCAGTTCAGAACAAAGACGAGGATTTTTGCCTCTGATTTTATCTCCCAACCCTTCCTTTCCACTCTTTTAGTTTCTGTACTAACATTTTTCTCCTTGTCTTATCATTTCATTGGAAAGAGTAGTGAGTGTATGTTGATAATGCTAGCGAAACCGATCTTCAAATCCACTGTAGCTCATGCAGTGTAGTGATGGTAATGTTGTGAAGTGAAAGTTGGGCCTTTCCAGGACTTGTGGCAGTGCAGTGGCACTGAACTTGTTCTCTCAACAGCTGTGTATTAGACACGCTAAATGGCAATTTCTCGCCCACATAATTGGCTCCAGAGAGACCTGGTTTCCTGTCGCCATACCATCCTATAGCAACAACACATTCAGGAGGTCTAAATTGAGAACCGCACTTAAATTTGTTTTATCGTGTACATCCTCACTGTTTTTATGATTACACTTTTTTTCCTTGGGAAACCCCTGTTCCACGGTTAATATCTTGTACCAGCACTAGACCAGACTTAACATGCTATAAGAATGATCTTGGAACATACTCTATGAATAAATGTCTCTTCCTCAGGTGGACGGTTCAAGAAAGAAATAGTGGTGGATGGACAGAGCTACTTACTTCTGATCAGAGATGAAGGAGGGCCTCCAGAACTGCAGGTATGATAGGGAAAAAATTACTCTTTACTCTAAAGCTGCGAGATGCGTCAGACAGAAACTGTCATGCAGACAGGAACTGTTTAGAGACAGACCATTACTTCTCAGCAGGACTGTTTGGAGCAGTGTGACAGTGCTCGGTGGTTGTGTTACCAAAAAGCACTTAAGGGGAAGCAACACATCAATGAGTAAAACCATCCAAAATCATTTTTGTGGTCAAAAGTACAATGCTGCACCTAATTGCCCTATTAGTATTGTGAAATATGAAGAGCAATGGAGCTACCGTTTCATCCAAAGTGGACTTTACTAAGTCTTCATAAGAGATATTGTGATACTAATAATCTGTTTTTAATATGGGGTTAACATCTGTTGCTTAAAGTAAATTACACCTAAATAGATTCACTAAGGCATTCTAAATGAATCAAATTTAATAAGCAGATTCAATAAAATGCAAACAAATCCCAACACTGGAGAATACAAACAGACTTGCTTTTGCCTTCATTCACAAGATTCAGTGTTTCCGGTCACATGTGAGCTCAGCGTGGATCTACACTGCGTTAGCAGCTACTGACACCTGGCCTGGCAAAGCTCCGATTTACGCTTGCATTACGCTCAGGAAGATTAGGGAATAGAAATGAGTTTGTCTCAGTTGTCAGCTGCCTGTATAATTAGTGGCATAATTAAAGGCCTCCATTATATTCACACTCACAGGAAGCTGAGCAGAGGTGTGGCTCGGAGGCTTGATTTTGCCATTCATTCCCTACGGGGGTCTGGGCGGGATGTGAAAGCTGAATGAAGAAGAGAGCAATATGGGGGAATAGGTATCACTCGACTGTCACAGTTAGTACTACTCTGGGTTCTGCTTAGCCTCTTTCCTACAATGGATGGCAATTAGGATTGATTTCCTCTGCCCAAGCGAAACCACTTTTCCCCTGTTTGATTATAAACTACGCAGAGATTATGTATGTATGACGCAGCAAATGCAAAGATCTCTAGATTATGATAGCAGTGGGAATACAGAAAACCATTAAGGATGCAGTAGTAGTGTTTAATCATTCACTGGCATTCTACCTCATATTGGTGCTTTGCCTGAAAACAACACACTGAGTGTACTATGGCTGTTGCTACACTGCCCCCTTCTGTCTGTACCTCAAACCTCAAACGAAACCATAAAAATGTCTGCATGTAACTAACAACATTGCCTTTTTCAGGGACCCACTATGAAAGCAAACTGTATTCATTATATACATGTTTTAAGCAATATTTAAATTGATTTGTGTCTCGTATTGTTTTTCCACAAAAGGATTATTGACCTTTTGGTAAATATGCTTACATTTACACCTGTTCTCTCTCCCTAATTAAAATATTTAGATTCTGAAATCTATGATCATGTGAATTGTATATTTCAAACATTCAAATACCAAACAGAAAATGTCTCCTACACTGAAAAGTCCATTCACTGTTTATGTGCACTGAATGTTTTCCACATCACACGTAAACTTCGATTTAAGGTCTTTTCAGTCTTCACACTGAAGCTCAAACATCCACTTAAAGTGATAATAAGCTGAACACATTTTTGAATGGAGGGGACTAGTTCCAGGTGCAGAGCACGACTGAAGTGGGGGGCGATGGTTCTGAGGCAGCTTGTGCTTCACAGTGCTTCAACATACCACTTCTACTCTGTCCTCAGTTTGCTGCCTGGGTGGATGCGGTGGTTTTCGTCTTTAGCCTGGAGGATGAGATCAGCTTCCAGACAGTCTACAATTACTTCTTGCGCCTATCCAGCTACAGGAACACAGCTGAGGTCCCCATGGTTCTCGTTGGAACACAAGGTGCTTGACCTACATCTGATACATACTGTATGTTTTGTCAAGATATTGCTTTCTCCATAATGGAACTACACACTTTACACAGGAAGAACTCCATGTTCTTACATTGTTTTTACACTTATGATTGAATGATAGGTTTGGCATATTTTATAGTTTTCTTAGTATTTAAAAAGTCCAAGAAAAGACCATAACCAACAATGAATTGATCATACTAACACATATTGTCCAAAAGTATTTAAAAACACATAAATGAGCCACACTGTTGAACTGGGTGACATATTCCTTCATTACGATTATAACTATGCATTTTGAGTCAATCCCACATACATCTTCCTACTTACTAGCACATCAAATGTGTATTAATCCACCACTGAAAATAGTCCCCAACAAATGAACAAATGTACTATTTACTCCTGTTTAAGTGACATTTGTTAAAACTACAGTGACGGGCTGCTTTAGGAAACTGTAAGCCTGTGTTAAAAACTAAATATCATTTAATTTAAATGTTTGAGTACTATGTTTTCTTACCCTGTTCTCTCAGATGCAATCAGTGCTGCCAACCCCAGAGTGATTGATGACTCGCGGGCCAGAAAGTTGTCAAATGACTTGAAGCGCTGCACATATTATGAGACCTGCTCCACCTATGGCCTGAATGTGGAGAGAGTCTTCCAGGACGGTGAGAGGGGTGTCAAAAAAAGAGGAAATGGGTTAGACAGGAAGCACGAGGTGCAGGTTGACCATGATGATGGTTTAGGGTACAGCACACTTTACTTACCCCATACTGGCATGTGAGACATATTCTTGAAATAGGTCCTGAACTTTCCCTTTTGATTGGCATTGTTTTCACTACAGCTGAAACAAATAGTTGATTGACAGAACATGAATCTGGAACTATTTCTAAAGCTGACTAATCATTTAGGTAATTTGTAAAACAAAAATGCCAAAAAACAATTGGCATCAGCATCCTAAATATGAATATTTGGTCACACACAACAACCTGGGCTGATGAATTCGTTGGTTGCGACTTTTTGCCTCATCCTCATGCCGCACTTAAGACAAACCCAAAGGTATTTAATAATTGAGATCAAATATATTCTTAACCACCGTTCCAACATCTAATTACATTTCAGATTAACTATTTCCAATTTGACATATTCTATTGAAAGACTACAGGAGTTCTTGATAATTTCTTGAATAAACAAACGAGCAGCATTTTGTGTGAATAATGTAAACACAACTAGGATCTGGGTTCTTGTCACCTTCTTCTCATTTCAAGTGGACAAATTAGGTCAAACTCAGGTAAGTGTAAAACTATGAGGTTATTCATCAGTTATGCCCTCTGAGGAAACATCAGATCAACTCGATATTCTTGGATCAACATTTTTCTTTGCATCTGTCACTCAAACACGAGTATAATTTATGTTAGAATTCACTAATTATGACAGTGTTTTTCTCTTCCAGCTAATTGTAAAGCACGTCATGCTGTGCATGAATTATTGCTAGCAACACGCATTAATGCCTGTGCAAGCTTGACTCACGTGGAGGGGTGTACATACACATTAATATTCTTTATGCTGTGTGCTCAGCAGCTATGATTGGCAGTAGAAGAACATTAACAGGCTCACTTCAATTAATGCTACACAACAAGCATTTTATATGAAATTGCATTATTGTCAAACACTGCAATTATTAATCATGGAAGCTAAAATCATGATGTAGGATTTCATAGAACTGTGCCGCTCTGAGCTAGAGACCAGTTTATATTCAATAGTGTATAAATGGTGCAATACCATCTTTATGTCTCTTTAAAAGTATCTGGAAACTGACTTTTCACTGAATCCTTAATTGAAGCCATGAAACTGTCATTTGGAAACTCGGCTGCTTCCACCCTGGCACATTATCCCCTAAGCCTGCAGCGCCTTTGAAAGCATAGCATTCCTTCACAAAACATCTGAATATGTAACATGACGTTCACTTTGCATGTCATTGACTTGATGCACAGGCACGTTGTCTTCCCTCCCTGCCTTAATTGCTTCCTGAAGCCCAATTTGAAATAATTAAAAGAGATGAAAAAGTGTTGGCTGTCTGGAGAAGTCGTTCTGTATCACTCTTGCCTTTTTTCTCTATTTGCCATGCTGCAGCAGGCAACCGGGCGTTATGGTCCCAGCTGTCAGCGCAACTTCAAATCATCTCTCTTTCCCTCAGTGCTAATTCACGTCACGCAGCCGTGAACATCACCTCCCTCCCTCCCTCCCCCTCCACCCAGTCCCTCACTAGAGTGTGCCATGAATTAAATGACGGGTTGCACCAATTGCCTGGCAAATCAGATTGTTCAGATGGTGACAATAGTCTCATTTGGCTAGCATCACTGTGTAGAGCTCAGTGAATAACAGAAAAAAATTCAAGTATCATTTTGAATGATTAGTTTTCTTGGAAATGGAGGTACCTTTTTCCCCAGGAGATATGTATAAATCCACCTTGCAGTATGTTGCTTATTACCTGACTGGAAAACAAATGGCTCGAGGTAGTTGTGATAATGTGCTCATATGCCTCTTTGTCTGTTTCGAATTAGCTTTGCTTACTTTGTTGAGCTTTCTTTGGTTAGTAAGGTAATCGTGTTCTGTTTATAAAGAAATGAGAACTTTGTAGTCTTATTTTTATATCTTATTTGTAGTATTTATTGACTTGTCTTAAATCTGTGTGTAAACCTGCAGACATAAAAATGCTGTAGTTGCCTTTAATTATGTGTGCTCACATCTACAGCAATCTTCTGTTAGCTTGAAAAGCAAATGTAGGAAATTAGGCAAACTGAATATTTAGTTTTATGTTAAAATGACAAAAACCTCCCTTAATTTTAAGGCTACACATCACATTCTGAATTGAATGAAGGTGCAAATAAATGTATTTTCTATACCTCTGAAGTCCCATAAGAACATAAGAAATACTTGTGTGGTGTGTTCCAGGTAAATAGTTACACCAGCTTACCAAAGTATTTAAAAAGTATTACCACTTACTTATCAAGCTTTTATTATTAAGGACACACACTCGGTCAAAAAGACATACAATGAAAAACTTAAACAGACAAACACTAAAGTAGACAAAGGGAAAAAAACATACAATCCACAATATTAAAAACACATAGTCCACAATATTACCTAGGCCTATTTACATATAGGCTAAAACGCCAATGATTTCACATTCTGGAAAAGAACCTAGAATTTAGTGCTGGGTTGGTCAGTGCTGAAATGATACTGTTTGCAGAGTCTGATAATCTACACATACACCCAATATGTTATGATTCTAGCCTTTGCAAATGAAACCAAAACTCACTAAACAATCTATCTGCATAGCTAGTTACTAGAGTAAAGTAAGAGCATATGTTATTTGGGCAAACTGACCCTTTAAGTGATCACAGGTGAGTAACAAAGTAAGTAGAAGTGACCTTTAACTAAAAATTGCTGTCTATCAAATGCAGATTCTTACATTTAAAAAATGAAATATCTTACAAAAGAGTCTTGATAATCACATTTTTTTGTTGGTGCTATTACCGCGAGGTGGCTTTTACGCAAGTCAACAAAAACCGAGATACTGTCCTTTAAAAGGAATATAGTTTCCAGTTGTTAAAAACATTTTTGTTTTAGCTCATGTTTGGTAAATTTATCCAGTCTCCAACCCAAGACCACCAGATGCTTTTTATTTAATTATGTGGCAGGTTTGTGGCTGATTAAAGTTCTTACACTCACTTCTGTTCACACAAGTAGTGTCTCAGAATGGCACGTCACTAACAATCTGCAGAGGCACATGTGTGATTCAGATTTCTATGTTCTCATTCTCAGTCATTAGTCAGTCCCCCAAAACTCTCCGAATTCCTTTCACTAGAAACTATTCTTTTCCTTGTTTTTATTGTATGTTTTTTGGACCTGCTGTGTGTCCATAATAACGCTTTGATTGATTGATTATTTATATCAGAAAGAATTTGACAGGAATAATGAACAATCTGTTTCTGTGTCTTTGCCACTCTCTTCTCCAGTTGCCCAGAAGGTTGTGGCCATGAGGAAAAAGCAGCAGCTCTCTATTGGACCATGCAAATCGCTCCCTAACTCTCCCAGCCACTCATCAGTCCCCACTGCATCCATCCCCTCCGTTCACATTAACCAGGTAAGATCACCAAAGACGGCACGCTGTTTTACTTACTCATCATGTAGTTACTTTAATATTGATAAGTGCTTTATTCTGTCACGTAAAGAAGGATCCAACACATTCAGGTTTTGTAATTTAATCACAACTGCTGATATAAAGAACACGTCCCTCATTATAAAGACTGTGTACACCTCTACAGTCTCCTAACTTGACCTGCTTGTTTATGTTTTTATTCCTTCTCCTATTGTCCTTCTCCTTTTCTAACTCTCTGGCTTTCAATCTCTTTTTCTCTATTCCTCTCTCCTCTCTCCTGTCGGTTCCTCTTAATCTCTCTCTCGCTCCCCAGGCGGCCAATGGTGGGGGTGCGTTCAGCGACTACTCCTCCTCTGTTCCCTCCACCCCCAGCATAAGTCAGCGGGAGATGCGCATTGAGACCATCGCTGCCTCCAACACACCCACGCCCATCCGCAAGCAGTCAAAGCGCCGCTCCAACATTTTCACAGTAAGTATGCGACAGCTGATGCAAAGCAACACCCACTCACACTACTAGAAGGCATGTTGCCAAGCACACTTTGTCCACCAGAGGGAGACAGGTAGCTCGAAATGCATCAAAGCCACCTCTCCTGCCTCCGATGCAGGCAAAGAAAGCGTCTTGTTCACACAGCACAATAAGCAAAGGAGAAAAAGACTAAATAGAAATTATATTAGAACCCCCTGAAATGCTCCCAAAAAAATAAACTCTTCTTTCAAAGCAAATATCAAAGATAAGCACTGTGGGGAAAAAAACGTCAACTCTTTTCATGTCCTTTTTCTTTTCCAATTGGATGTAGTAAGTGCGCATGGATTAAGTTTCTCATCTCACCCATGACAAACTAGGCCCTCTGCACTGTCTAAATCTTTGACCTCCCTCCCCCCACCCCTCTTATTTTTACTAGATCCTTTCTTTGCAGTGACTTCCCCTTTTGGGGAGAGACGGCAGCGACAAACCGCCAATGCCACTTCTCCTGCCCGACCAAGCAAAACTAAAAGTCCGAGCCGGCCAATGCCCTGTTCACACGCTGCTAATAACACATGCCCGCACCCTCCAATCAAAGATAGAAATGCTCACCCAGCCACTAACCATCTCACTGAGCCTATATAACTCCCCAATCCTCACCCTACTTACTTATCGTGGCCCAAATCTGATCTCGACCACCAAGATTCACTACCACACCAGTACCCCGACCCCTGTCTGCCTGCTCTTTACCCCATGTCCTGTCGTATTTGCCCTTTGCTCTAACCAATAGCAAATGTGTGCACTAACCACTCTAATTTCCTTAGCTTTCCTAAGCTTGTCTTTTACTTGTAGCCTTTGCCCTCTCCTTCTACTACCCAGCCTGCTCCCCCCTTTCCTCCTCTCTCTTCCCTCCTACACCAGCCTTCTTATTTGCCGCTAAGCATTTCCTAATCTCGCGTAGCCAGACCTCTGCCTCTTCAAGTTCAGGGAGGTCTGTAGAAATACTCCCAAAAATGGCATTGTTGTTCTTCAGACCAATGAAAGATTTCTATGTTTTTACCTCCAAAAAGGCAAACGTGTGTTTTTTTTAAAGTCACACTTAACCGAATGGCTGAGTCTGCTTTTCCAAAGGTTTAGTTATCTTTAGTTTTCTTGTTTCTCCAGAACTTTATGAGACAAAGATCAGGCTATGTGAGATTACTTCTTTCCTAACTCCTCCCTGGTACATCTACCCTTCCCCACCTCTAAAGTGTACCTTCTCCTCCACCTGTCTTCCTGCCCCTCACCACTTTCCTCTGTTGCCTTCTGACCCCTGTCTCATATCTCCTGCCATCTTCTCACCCCCATCTCTTTCTAACTAACTCCTTCTCTAACCTCCTTATCTACCCCCCCTCCTCCTCTATTTCTCCTACTGCCTTTATCCTATTACCCCAGCTGCTGTGGAAGCCGCAGGCTTTGTGGTCTCCGAGCAGTACAGGCTGTGTGCTAGCTCCCCTTGTTGTCTCCCTTCCCCCCTGCTAGGTAGTGACTAACCATGTCCACCAGAGAAATGAGCCTCTCCCCGTCCGCGTCATGGAGATGCCGAAGCACGCCACCTACCCAGTGTGGGTGCCCGAATGGCAAGCCGAGCGGGAGTTTCAGCTCATGACCTTCTGAGGAGCAGCAAGCCAAGGGTGGGAGGAGGGAGGGTAAGGGAAGAAAGAAGAAGGAGGAGGAAGAGGAGAAGGAGGGGACGGAGAGTTAACAGGGCGATGTCGACATTTCTTCAGTGACACTTGGAAGAGTGCGATTGGCTAAGGAGAGGAAGACTTGCAGTGCCAACCTTTTTGCCATTTTACAAAACAGAATGAGAAAATATTTCATCAACACAACAATATGGAGGATGTCCCTTTCCTAGCTTTGTCTGTTTTAAAAATAAATTGACATCTGTGTTACACAGTACAAGTTCTCTGAAAGTCCTGCTATTCACTGACAGACAGCAGGCTGCCATTCAAAACATATATCTTGTTTTCTAGCCACACTCTTGTAAGTAGTTAATTTTATGTTGATTTTGGGAGTTTCACGAGAAATGCTCAATGAAAGAAAATATATGCCTTAATGTCATCAGTAGACAAGCTTTGACAGACCAATATCAGACTCACTACAGACTCATTACACACAAGATATATTGTTCCAATATTACAGAGGAGAACATTTCTGCAAGAAATTAATGTAGTCCAGTTGTAATTGGGTATAAAATTTGTCACATTTGTGACAGTGGCATTGGGACTCTTTTTAAAAAGTAAGTAGATAAAACTCAAAGATTTACTACAGAAGATCTTATCACTCCGTCTTTTCACTGCCCTCACAAATCAATTTCACCAACCACAATCATTTCAAACCAGTTCTTGCCATAGCTGTCCTTGACCACTAGGTGTCAGCACAGTACACAATTCTTTCCCAGTGCTTCCATGGTCAATAACTCTAAAGGATCTGTTTTGTAATCCGTCTGTGGATTCCTGAAGTCTTCAGGCTGTCTGTCCCTTTTTGTGTTGAAAAGCACACTGTTTAGGAATTTAGATGAATATTAAGGCATTTTTTATACTTCCATCCCACTCATTTATTCATATTCATTTAATCCATTTATTAATGTCTGCCATTTGGTGTTTTGCATTTCATGTTTTTAGTCCCTTGACTTGTTCTTGGATCTCCACGTTTCAAACAAAACATAACCAAAACAAACAAACAAAAAAATAACCATTTGACACTGTTTTTCAATATTTGCAGATTTGTGCTTCTGTTTCCAACCTTTCTTCAACAAAAAGGGCTTTCCAACTCCTTCCGAATTAGAAGAGCATGACGGTTTAAAAATAAAGAGTCCCCCTGCTTTGCCTATCCTGATAGAGAGGAGGTTATTTATTGAGGACTTACAGCTTGTCACTGCTTTACCCTTGGTGCTGTATCGCATTTAGGGTAATGCATAGAACTTGCACTATACGGAAACCATAGGACTTTGCGTCTAATGCTGCCTAAAGAATCCATTTGGGTGTTTGAGCGCACTCAAAGTAGACTGTCGAATATCATGTGAGGCAGACTGTAGGGACTCTTCTGGAAATGCCCCGTCCACCCTTTCCTGACCTCTCCCCCTAACTCTCATTCAGACATCCCATACAAAAACACGCTGTACAGTCAAGTCACTCTTGGAACTGTTATCCAGCCGCCCAAAGGACACATGACATCACACTGCCTTTTGCCATAAATGAGGACTCAAGGACTAGAGGTGCCAAGTTGTTTTTTGTTCTTCCTACATTAATTTGGTAATCGTTTTTATTTGATCCCTTCTTATTTTCCAGGGAGTATTGAGGTTTTTTGAATGGAACTGAAAATGTGGTATAAATGTATTATCAGAGAGGTATGTTAGATCAGAGTAACTTAATTTTATGAAGGCCTTCATAAAAATCAGGGTAGAGTGTCAGGGTGTTGAGGTATTACAGAGAGATATTATACTGAAAGTTGCCAAAATTTGAAACTGGGTTGCACCGACTTGTATGAATGTAGTTAAACTAAACATTTGTTTTCCCTTTTATTTATTTTTAAGTTATTTATTTTTGCACATTCAATTGTTTTTTTATTCATTTATTTATTTTAGTTTTTCTCAATTTAGGTTTGGTACAGAGATTATGAACTCTTGCATAATCGCTTTTCTATCATGAACGGATTGACGAAAATATAGACTGCTGTATATCTTGTATTGTATTTTATTTACAATGGTACTCTATACAAAGTACATACATATAAGGAGTATATGAAATAATGCCTTTATTGTCCATCCTATATTTTGTGGGAACTGCAATGTTTGGCTCAATCTGTTGAATATTTTGAAGTGGATTTGTGACTTGCTTTGTATGGTGTCTGTATAGAAGCTAAACAAGTCATCATTAAAAAAAAATAAAATGTTGGAAAAAATATATACACCAGAGTTGGTTTACTTGAACTCAGACTCTACCTCTTTTCCATTGGTGACTGGACATTTCTCATGTTCTGAGTGAGACCATACACACTCATGTCTGTCTCTGCCTGTATCACATCTCTTTATTTGTTTTGGGGTGGGAAGGTTTTTAAAGAAAAATGATTTATTTTCATGTAAGGGTTACATTTACTGTCTAACCATTTTTCCCTACACAGGCACGACAAGTAACTTGAACTGTTCATGTACTTTTTTTTTTACACTTGTAAAATGCTAAATAATTTTATCTACACAGGTTTTGCAGGTCAAGGTCGGAGGAAGCTACTTGTACTGAAGTCTTGAGTTTAAAATAACCATTTTCCCTTCTCTCCCTTTAACCTGTTGTGAATTTTAACATATTTATCATGCTGTAAAAGCATTACTACATTGGTATAGCAGCAGTTGGTCTGCAGGTCCACTGAAGGCCCACTCTGGGCCTCAAACAGAGGGAAGGATCCCACAAATGGTTTCAGGGCTGAGTCATGACTCAATGTGTGGTCGTCCTTGGTCTCCTCTGTGTTGAAATGTGTCTATTGTGGTCTTGGTTTGGTCTCTTTTTTAATTTCTTCTTTTGAACTTGCACGTCGGTGTTACTGCTGTTTGTTCCGCTGGTCTGCTTGTCTGTTAATTTCGAGCTTCTTTTGAGACTTTTTATTTTGCAACGTCGAGTTTATTCCACAAATACTGCAAATGCTCCAAACACAAACCCTCACAAACCCTCACCTCCTGCTCTGACCCCCAGTCTCTTTGCCTTTCCCTCACACAAACCAGACACACTCCAACATACACAACTACGCCCAAAAACTCCCCTCACACCCCACAAAACCCCACACTCTGCTTTGCTGTCAGTGTGTCGCTTCTATTGCTGACTGACTTTCTTGTTTTCTTGCAGTCACGGAAAGCCAGTGAACAAGCAAAGAGCGTTGACAGTAAAACAGACAGCATAGGCAGTGGAAGGGCCATACCTATCAAACAGGTAAGCAGTTTCACCCTACATTTCTCATAGTTATCTTGGTAAGTATGATCCCTTCTTGTGTTTGTTAGATGTTCTTTCTGTTTAACGTTGATGTGCTGTGTGTTAAAGATTTAATCACAGTGGATAGGCCATAGAGTGTGTATTGGGCAAAGTAATGTGTTACTGTAACCACTAGATGGAGACATAATACAACATAACAAATTACCTCAAGGTGTAGCTGAGCACCACACAAGAGAGAGAAGAAGGCTGTGGGTTTAGACATAACATCAGAAAGGCTATTGGCAAAGAAATGTCCCTGTTTGTTTTAAATCACAGGCATATCTAATAAAAAATCTGTTGATGTTTTAAAGGCACAATCAGTTCATGTCTGACCTCATAAATCAATTTGGGGGAGGATTGATTCCAATCCTGTGATTAATTTTGGTAATAACTTTACATTTGGATCATGGATTGCACCTTCTATATAAAGATGTTTGTTCCTAGTGGCAATGTTATTGTTATTATTGCTCATAATTGTGTGTGGGTACTATTTTTGCGCAAAAGTTTATTCATGCATATCCATATAATCAACTACAATCAGCTGAAATTTTCAGATATCCCAATACTTTTCTTTACCTTGAGTATTTGTTTTTAAGTTAATTTCATAATCTGTTACATGGTGCTATATTAAATACTACCAACCCTCTGATCGTCACGGTGATTTCTATATTAACGTAGTTACAGTTTGAATATATTCTGGTATTTTTGTTATTTTTCTTTTTTATGTATCATGCATTGCTTTAAAGTATCAGTTGGATAGTACTGAACACTGAATTACACATCTGAGTGAGGGTAATTTCTAAAGGTCCGACTGTAACCAAAGGAGAGGTAATTGACACATTGATTAGTAATCACTCATGATTATGTGAGGGCTTTTGAAAATGGGTCAGCATCCTTATATTATCCTCTTTACCTGCCAATGATAGAAGATAATGTCCTTTTTTGAAAATGTTGAGACAGACCTTCTCATTCCTTTTGCAAGAAAATTGTCAAGGCTTTGGTCCAGCTGAAATAATAGCAGGGTGACGCTTCCAGGCCCCCTCCCTCGATCAGGAAAAAAACGCTTTGGGGAAAAACAGTTTATCAGATACAGTGTGTATCGGACGATCTGTCTGTCACTGAGAGGTGTTCATGTAATAGATACAAATATTTCATGATATTATAACATTTAAAGAAATTAAGTATTGTTACATTTCTTTTACATCAAAGTCATACTTATTTACACGACAGATGTTTAAATTACAGAAAATTGCTTAAAAACTATCCTCAAAAAACAACATAGCAATTTAAAGATTCATGGTGGCCATTCTACAGACATCTCATTTCTATTTGATCTCCGCAAAGCTCTTGATTTTTATGTAGATTAGTGTAATTCCCAGCAGAAGATCTGATGAGTGCAGGTGAGCAGGAGGTTGGTTTTTGCAGATTTGAAAAGAATCCCCTCTGAGCAATTTTTACTGTAAACCCTCCCATTCTTATCCAGTACATTATGGGGAGCACCCTTCTAAAGTCCTGGGCCAGTTTCCCTGAGTATCATGGCAACTTTTGACAACACAAGCCACCCCCCTCTTTATCTACAAAGGATCTTTTTGAGGGCGGGTGTTTGGCTTTACAGATGTGTAGGGAGGGTTGGAGGGGGTTAGTTGTGTGACTTGCTGATCTCCAGGCCAGTCAAATGCACAATCAAGGAGATCAAAGTGTCAATGTGGGCTTAATTACCACTCCCACCTTACCCCCCCACCTTACCCCATCGGGCCAAATTACACACCACATGACCCCCACCCACCCCGCTCCTACTGCCCTCCCATCTATGAAAATAGTGACTGAGGATAACAATGCACTCAGGAACTGTTGGCGGCTCCTCTGCAGTGAGTGCATTCTTGCCCCCTCACCCCCCCAGTCCCTATCCACCCAACACACAGACACCTACACACACTCCCCCCCCCC
>NC_060155.1:12692951-12758066 GCF_021292245.1 Micropterus dolomieu | reverse complement strand
CCCCCCCCCCCCCCCCCCCCCCCCCCCTTCTCCACTGCCTGTCACAAAGGGCCAGCCTATCAGTCAGCCACAGTGGCAGGATGCAGCTTTTCTCCTGGTTGTCTGACAAAAGAAGGGAAAGACGCTATCTCCTCTGTGTAGATATGACAATTGTGTGGACACAGAGAGCACGTCTGACGATCGGCCTGTTTCCTTATGTCACGCAGGCTGAACACACTCATCTCTTTGTGTGTGTGTGTGTGTGTGTGTGTGTGTGTGTGTGTGTGTGTGTTTTTGGGAAGCACAGGGCTCCACACATGTTGCCATTTGATGTCAAACGATCACATGAAGAGCACACTGCTCAGTCCAGTGGGGCAAACGACTGAACAATTATGACAAATTATCTCACATCATTTGTCAGGCTTCCAATTACTGAAAGTGACATTCTTTATGAAAGATATATCGCAGCCGTAATGGGCAACTGTTCAAATGAAACAACAGAAAAATTAGTCTGCACATCTAAAGATTTTCACATTATTGTCTCAGTAGCTTTATTGATCTGCTTCACAGTTCAGATAAATATATGAAGCGCCGCACTGATTGCATGTATAGATTTATTTATGCTTCAGTACGGCCACGAGATGAGCAACATATTTGCTTGTAAAACATGCATTATAAAGTCGCCGGAGGCCCTGTGACTGGATCATTTACTTTGTATGATTAGAGAGCCATTTAAAAAGTGTTTACAGTTCTTTTATTGACGAAATTGAGGAGAGTCTGGCCAGACAGCAACGTATCGATCAAAGGACACAATGTTTCTTCCTGAAAAATTATCCGAAGTATCAATAGTTAACCAAGGCTTTCATACATGAAAAGTAACATTTATATTTTATTTAATTACATGACTTTTACTTTTGATCAAGGTCTTTCTATTAAACAATATTTAAAGAATATATGCAACCTTTTTTGCATCTTTTGCTTCCCTTTACCTCCAAGAAGTTGTACTACTAATGGTTCAGTAAAATTTCTTCAGCAAAACAAAGACAATGGTGATGTTGCTCTGTTTTGAGTGGCCTCTAAAGATTACTTTTTACTCTGTAACTTAATTATTTTAATAGATTAAGTTAAGTAGTTTTGTCGTTGTATAAGCCTATTTCAAGTTCTGTTCCAGTGAGAAGCTATATATACAGGCAGGTATATATGAAAAAGCCCAAACTCTTGATTCCCAGCATGCAGCACCCAGATAAAGGGTTTGGATTAAGATGATTGTCGGCAAACAGCCTGGTGCCCAGGTCACAGAGGGTCAGCTCTTCCTGATGTGTTAATCAGGATTAAAGCCCGCAGGATGGGCCTGGCTAGCAAAATACTACCCCTTTAAACACCCCCCTCTCAGAACGAACACACACACACACACACACACACACACACACACACACACACACACACACACACACACACACACACACACACACACACACACACACACACACAGGCCCTGACAGGCGCGTGCACACACACACACACACACACAGGCCCTGACAGGCGCGTGCACACACACACACACAGGCCCTGACAGGCGCGTGCACACACACACACACAGGCCCTGAGAGACGCGCGCACACACACACACACACACACACACAGGCCCTGACAGGCGCGCGCACACACAGGCCCTGACAGACGTGCGCACACACAGGCCCTGACAGACGCGCGCACACACACACACACACAGGCCCTGAGAGACGCGCGCACACACACACACACACACACACAGGCCCTGACAGGCGCGCGCACACACAGGCCCTGACAGGCGCGCGCACACACAGGCCCTGACAGACGCGCGCACGCGCACACACACACACACACACACACACACACACACACACACACACACACACACACACACACACACACACACACACACACAGGCACACAGGCCCTGGCTGTAAAAGCACAAACATTTCCCTGCTTAATCCCCTAATTAAGCAGGCCCCTCCTCACTATTTAACCCCACAGAGCCTTCTGGCCCTTGCACTCAGCAGCCTTTGGTCACCTCCAGCAGAGGAACTGCATTGTTTACCAGTGGATTTACTCAGCAGATAAGGAAACCATCTAAGGCCCCTTAAAGGCCCCAGAAGATAAAGTAGAATAGAATAAGAGACGAATGTGCTTTGAAGAGAGAGATCACACTCCCTAATCCCAGGATTGAGAGGTCTTCCAGAGTTCAGCATGTTATGTGTATGAATGCAGGGAGGAGGTCTCGCAAATTGGATTGTCTCTCTCTCTGAATGGTTTCTGTGCCAGAGGAACTTGGCCAACTGTGGAGGTTCAAATGGTCACAACAGAAAAACTAATATATCATTAAACCTGTCAGCCAACAAATTATAGTAAAGAAAGAAAGTTTAACGGGATTTACTTACACATTACTGTTGGGTTTTAATAGTTTTGTATGTAATCACTTCTCATACTGTGTAATAATTGTCATTTAAAATTGTTTGCTTTCTGACTTGCCACAAAGGAAATAATCAATGTAGCTGCCATAACAACTCTGTATTAACAACAACAATAGTAATGCTATTTTATAGTATTTAACATCCACAATGGCTCATATCATCTGCTGCTTTGAGAAGAGGATATGCTCACCTGATGCCTTGTCTCTTACAGGGAATCCTTCTGAAGCGAAGTGGCAAATCCCTCAACAAGGAGTGGAAAAAGAAATATGTCACACTGTGTGATAATGGCGTCCTTACTTACCACCCCAGTTTACATGTGAGTTTCAACCCCCCCCCCTTCCCTTCCCAATTCTTTTCCAATCGGCTTTATGTGTTTGTTACACTACTGTTTGTACTCAAGAGTGCTGCTGGAGGTTTTAATGTAGGACTTTTTCTACCACTGAGCGTGATTCTCTTGATGCGATAACATTTACCACTGCTGTAGTGAACAGCCATACAGCCATATAGGCTCATGATTTCTACAGAGACATATCGCTGTATATAATAGCTATAGTAGCTAACCCTGTGACTTCAAGCTTAGTATAAAGAAACCGGGTGTCCCAGTGGTCATCTCTGCCCCCCCCCGTGGTGCCCATCCCCGGTGCTGGGTAATGGAGACATGGCCGTGCTGCTGCGTGCCCGCTGTGCCCAGACTCCACGCTGGCTTGTATTTATAATGGTTCTCACTGCATGGCAGCAGAGCCTGACCAGCCTCCCACATCCATCTTTGTCAGAATCCTGCTGGGCCGCTAATACCTCTTAAACACTCGGCTGGCTGGCAGCAGACATCTCAGGGGCCCGGTGCCACACTCAGAAATGCCCGTCATTCCCCGAAAAAATAAATAAATAAATAAATAAATACCTTCAGCTCCTCCCATCACTCTCTGATTGTTCCTGTGTTTGAGATGTTTAGGCGATTTGTCGAGGTGACATGAATGATATTAGCAACATCTTTCGTGTAAGGAGACAGCTCAAACTCTGAACACAAGCCCAACAGTTGGACGTGAACCTTGTGCGTGGCCTTGCTGCACTGACAGTGTGTTAGTGGTTTAATTTACAAGTGGTTATTAGTAGAGCAGTGCTGTGCTACAGTGATGTATGTAATTGACTGAGCAGGCTATCTCTTGATCATTACAGCTATTACAGGTCATCAGGGCAATCTATGAATCTATGAATCTGTTGACTTACGGAGGGAGGTGAAATAAGGGAGACAGTTACATTAGCGCGGAAACAGCTCGAGCTCATTTTGAGCAGTGGAGCAGAGAAGGAGTAAGAAAGGGAACGGGGAAGAGAGATTGAGGAAAGGAGAGAGGGAGGAAGAAAGAGGGAGGGAGGCAGACATAGTGTGGAAGAGGGGAACCTTTAATTTCGCAGTCAGCCAAGCCATCCACACAATCACCTTCTGTTAATTCTATCTGCTACATCAATTAAATTGTTTGTAGAAACTAATTGAATGTGGCTTAATCACACATCTTAATAGCTTTGCACGCTTCGATCTGGCTGTTAATTCCAGCAATAAAATGAAATGAGAGCGCTCACTGGGTAATTAGCGAGGAGGCTTGGGAAAGAAATGAGTGCTTTATGACACGGTAATAAAGCAGAGGAGTCGGTGGGGGGACGGCAAAGGCCGAGCTCGCCTCTTTCTGGCTTTTTCTGCTGAGCCCAATGATTTTCACCTTGGCTTCCCACATTTGGGCAGTAGTCGCTTTAAACCAAATCAAATGCCCAAATTGAAAGTGAATGAGACTGTTTGCATTCATTAAGCCTTAACATCTCGCTATTTGGAGAGGTGGCGTGGGCACAGGTGATGTATAATGGCTTTACAATCATTTTTCCACTATCACACACCTTAGTGGAAGGTCTGAGATGGGTTGTGACTAATGGGGATGGAAATTGAATAGTCTTTTAATTTGTTTTTCTTCCATAATTCCTGGATTCTTGTTGGTCTGCTGTGTATAATCAGTTCCCTAAATTGAGGGTAATATTTGGACTCTTTACTTGAGCAGAGTGCAGACTATCCACAACTATTGTCATGCTCTTTTTTTCCACTTTATATAGGACTACATGCAGAATGTGCATGGGAAAGAGATAGACCTGCTGAGGACAACAGTCAAGATTCCTGGGAAGCGACCCCCCAGAGCAGTGGCCACCGTGGCCCCCACTGCTAGTCCCAAAACCAACGGGCTGAACAAGGACCGCAGCACTTTGCAGCTTGGCATAGGAAACACAGGTACGATTTCATGTCCTCATTATAAGGCTAAAGGTAATAAAAGTCACTGTGCTTCTTTTGCAATTTTCATGTTTAAGATACAGATATGCATTTTATGGGTTCAGAAACCTCTGCAATCACAACTTATTGAGTGATTCTACTGGAATATGATTGGTACAGCACAAGTCAAGTTAAGTCTTTCGAGTGTGGTCAGAAAACATAAACCAGAGGTGTTTGCAGAAGTGACCACACCCTTGTGAAATATATGATCAAGGATCTTTTAACACTAGTAAGAGCAATGTGTTTTGCTTAATTAGGCTCATTATAACATACAATGGACAACAGTTGATGTGTTTATTAGAGAGTGAGAGAGAGAGACATGCGTGTAAGACAGGCTTGACTTCATGCAGTTTACTGTAATCAGTGTGTCATGAGAAACGGTATACAAAATACCTTTTCATGAGCCCGTTAAGGGCTGAGTAAAACTTGCCGCTCTTGTCAGTGTTAATAAATATTCCTGGATTGTGAACACTTTTTTTGAATATATGTTCATCTTGAAGTTGCCACACATCCACACAGCACATCCAGTTCTTTTAAGACAGAAAGCTATTTTCAAGTCTTTTTCACTTGCAGGTGTAGTATTCAAATAAATACCACATAATACTACAATTCACTTTTAAATTTGAAAGGATGGAGTATCGTCTTATAATTTATGTACTACTCAAAAGGATTAACAAATCACAGTTATAATATTTAATTGTTACTCAATGATTATTACTGTCCACATTCTCTATGTCCTCAGTTTTTAATAAATTATAAAAATGGGTCCCAACAGGTTAATTATCTAGTGTCTGTATAGTTCATTCATGCAAATTAGCTGCCTCATAGTATACACAATGATTATTTAATGAGTGTCTATGAAAAATCTATTCATTCTCTAAATTACTAAACAGGGAATTAAAAAATAATGTTTAAACATCATGCCCATGTTTAAGGAAATATAAAAAAATTTGGGTTTATTTATCTTTTACTATTATGCCACTATGACACTGACCCAGTTATTTTTCATCCTCTATGGTAGTGGGGGTCACAGCAACAAAAAACTGTTTGGCCCTGAGCATCGTGCCAGGGTTTCTCCACCTTTCAAGTTTAAAAATAGAGCTCTTCTCCCAGGAGGCTGCAAAGAGTCTGGCAGGCTTATAGAGGGGAAGCCGGTGATTGGATGTAGGGGTTAGGATTAAGAGTAATTAATACTAATTAGCAAAGTGATCCCCAGAGGGAGGAGGGGTCCTTCATTGGCTGTGAAATGGGCACAGCGTTTCCATCACTCAGGCTAAAGCTAACTGGCTGAGAGTGGGTAAGGTGCCAAAGATGGGTCAGCAGGGACCATTAGCACTGGCCAGGCAGGTTACTGTTAAACCTGGCCAAGGCGCTGCCACTGCTGAATGGGTTAATCAGTCAAAAGCAGAAAGATGTAGGAGTTTACAGAGCAGAGGACGTTGGATCGAGGTTGTTCCATCCCGCAAACTTGTTAACCTTGAGCGTTGGGTTGAGGAGAGTCACTGGGGCAGACAAAAGGCCTTGAAAAACAGGCCAGACCAGGTTGTGGGAAAACGGCACCAACTGGTTTGTTTTATCTCCAAGTTCATTTTTTTTTTCTCTAACCCAACAATGCCTCCTCTTGTTGTTCTTGGACACCTCAATGACACATTCCTAGGATTTTCAGTTGCCATCCATTTGTGCATCAGGGAACAATGTGTGGGAGATTTGCCTTAATCTCCACTTAGGAAAAGAAAGGTTACAAATCACATCGGGTCTCTCTCTGGGTGGAGGACCCTCTTCTGATTATGTGATCGGGATTTTGATTTCATTAGACGTGCAATTGATGAAGGGAACAAAGGGGTAATTTTTCATTCACGGCGTCCAAATCACAAGCCTTGTCTCTGCTTTTGGTAATTCATTCATTCCTTAGATCTAAAGACCTTTATAATCACTGGGAGAAGAGGGATTGCAACGGAGTGAAGGAGGGGCGGAGTGGATGGGGGAGATGGGAAGATGAAGAGGAGAGGCTGAGAAGACAGAGAGTAAATGAGAGAACGCATGCGCCCACGAGTTTGCCAAACGGCCAGGTTTAATTCCTTTGCTGGGTGCTGAGCGGAACCATTTTAAATATGATCCTCCCTGTTAACACGCATCCTGCCGTGTCACCAGCGACAGATACATTGTATCAAAGTATTAATGGGCCCAGTCACTTTGAATCAATCCTGTGAGGGAGAGAGATGCATGTGGAAGAGGTGGAGATTTCATGAAAGTGTAGCTCATTCCCTCCTTACTCTGTGCCACAATTTGTCTCTAATCTATAGTACTGTTGAATTCAGTACTCACTAACCAGCAGGCCTTGTCAATACCAACATGACACTTCTTTAGCCAACACTGGTGCAATCTGGCCTCATACACAATAGAGTAGTGGGTCCTTTATTGTCTGATGCTCCCCCTCAGCCATATTACCAAAGACTCATCAAAGCCACCCGTTATATTACAAATGCCAAATTAGCTGAGCTTGTCCTCAATCTTTCCATGTGCCCTATCACAACTGTATGTACCCCTGGTCAGGAATCCCCACTATAGAGTAATAGTTTATCAAGATCTGTTTTGTGTGTAGAAATTTTTGGTCCGTCTTTAATGTTGTTGTTTGTTGTTGTTTTTTTATATTACCTTGATTCATCTAAGAGGAAATTACATCAAGAGGTCATAAAATTCATAGGAACCATGTAAGATAATGGCCATTTTAAGCTGGAAATGCCTGCAAGAATCCTCTAACAATACAAAAATACATTATAAGGCCTAAATGAATGGCCTAAATTTGTCCTAAAAGTGCAACATGTAAAGAAAGTAGGGTAGTGCCATATGGAAGATTTAAAATAATGGTGAAGTTGTTTAAATGCATACAGCTTTTATGAATAAAAAATAGGTATGAATATGAACATCTGAGTGACTTGTGTGCGGCGGCGGCAGCAGCAGCAGTATCAGGGGTGGATGGGGACGTCTGGGCGTTGGTCAGGATGATGGTGGTAGATTACACACAGCCGCAGATGATGTGCTGCCCAGCCCACATTACCATGAATGCTTCATTATCCCACTTCTTGTACATAATGGCAACAACTCCACAGAGGGGTCAGGCCTCGTCACGGCTCATCAACCCACTGACGCCCCAGCCTAAAGAGAAATGAGAAGCAAGGCAGCGCTGCTCCCTGCTAATCCATCGCCTCTACTTAACACCCCAGCCCTGGATAGCCTATGTGGTTTTTGTTATCTCTTTATACACATGGTGATACAGTCAGCAAGAAATAATTCATAATGGTGCTTTGTACTTTTAAGTTTAAGAAAAGTAATGAGAATTTGCACAGGAGTTCAAATTAAATGTATTGTTGTAACCTGCTTAATAAGATAAGTATCACTTTGAATTTAGCTGAACAGGACTATCCTCTTATGTGGTAATGGTAATGATGGTTTTAATTACAGTATCTAGATGCAGTGGTGGAAGAAGTATTCAGATTTTTTATTTTATTTAAGTAATAGAAAGACCTTCATCAAAATTTTACTCAAGTACAATTGCAGATGTATTATCATCAAATGTACTTCAAGTATAAAAAGTAAAAGTGCTCATTATACAAGAGAATGGCTGCTGTCAGTGTTATATTATTCGTTATCAGATTATTATTATTGCTGATGCATAAAATGTAGGAACGAAGAAGCAGTTTAATGTTGTAGCTCGCTGAGGTGGACTTTATTCTGTTGCTAGCTTAATTTATAAATTTGATATTATTTTTAAAAACAAATGTATTTCATGTATGTAAAATTAAATTAATTTACAAAGTAACTAAAGCTGTCAATTAAGTACAGTGATATGTACAATATTACCTTCTGAAATATAGTGGAGTAGAAAGTGGCAAAAAGTAGAAATGCTCAAACCTTATAATTGTACCCGTACACTAATTGAGTAAATGTGCTTATTTAGTTTCTACCAGTGGCTTGATCGCTGTTCAATTTTTACTACAAAAAAAAAAGATCATCAATAGAGAACAGGCAGAATAAGGTTGGATGTATATCATCAAAATTATGTTTTTTATGCAAAGGGCCTTTATGAAACAGCATTTAATGTTTTTGCACTATAAAGTTAACTTTTTTACTCCTGTTGCTCTGCAGTGTCATAGTTTTTTATTATTCGGTCTATAATAATAATAAATCCCAAATAATCTAATATTCTAAACATGTATTGCTTTAAAGAATTCAATAATGCTTGATGTATTTGTATTTGACATTCAGAGCACTAAAGTTGGTAGCATTCAGTGTTCAGTCAAATCCTGTAGACCTCAGTTTGCAGTTGTGAGGTTCACCATTGTCAGTCCACCGTAGTGCCACTGCTAAATCTGTAAAACGTACTAGTCAGGCCTGGCTGGAGCTGTGAATACAGTGCTATTTTAATGCCACAAGCTGATTATTTCTCCACTGTAATTACATTATCCTCCCCTTTATGCAGGAGTGGTCTCTGGGGACTAATGGATACAGCCATGTATAATTCATCAATCATTAGCATCCAATTTGACAATTAGACGTGATTGTTGAATTTTAAATATCAATCGAAGTTGCTTTGTAGTTATCTATCGGTTTTTTTGTTTGTTTTTTTTTTTGGTTCTTTTTTAAGGGGTCAAATAGTCAAACTACACACTGGAAATAAAAAATGTTGATGTTTGTAGTATAAAAGATAATAAAGAATTACTTCTAAACAATGAGGTGATTAAACGTTTATATTTGCAAGTAGGTACTGTTGTGTGTGTGTGTGTGTGTGTGGGGGTGTAAAATGCATTTTAAGACAAAAGCAACCAAAAGCATTTCTATATAAGTCATGGGCTTATCGTATGTATCATTCATACATCACTTTAAAAAAAAAAAACTAAACAAAGTTTGATATTTTCTTTTCAGTACCCCTACTCCTCTGCTCTGCCTCCCCCTCCTCCTCCGCTCTGATTTCAGCATGCTAATTTAGTCAGTGCTCCTCAGCATGATTCCCTCGCTCTCTCTCCCATTCTTGCTGCGATTGTGCTCCCTCCCCTCTGGGACCTGAAGATTAATATTCCTGGGCCCAACAAGATAATTACTGATACTAATTAGACATGATTATGTGAATTTGATACACTTATTACTCTAGATAATGAGTAGGACATATTATCCTAACAAGCACCCGTGCCGCTTAGTTTACTTTACACACGACCCACACACTATATTTTCTGTTATTGTCACCTCAATCAGAAACTGATATTCTCTTGTGATTATTGAATAAAAGGCCTTGATGTGTGATACCTGGAAGATGAGAAAGCATTGTTGAGAAAATCAGAGATATGGCTTGTTTTCCAAAAACAAAACCACTGAAATTTTTACCTTGAAATGTCAAATCAGTGACTATTTACCTCATTCAATTGTATTGTTTTGAGAATGTAGTTGTGTAGCTTTTAAATGAGTTATTGTGTCAGCTTTTAGAGAAAAATACTGTGAAAATTAACTTTTTAATTTATTAAGAAGGTTAATTTTATTTAAAAACAACCAATTTTTTTCTTGTAGCTCATACAAAATAAGTTCTAATTAGTGTAATGGTACCCTAAATTTTCAGAATAAAATCACATAATTTTGGAACAAATGATTGTATTACATGACAGTTATACTCAGTTTGATGCATTTTAAAGCTTAACCAGTTCATCTGATTCCCCTCACATGACTGGTGGTGACATGAAGTGTATCGATGTGTTTTTCAGAGTAGTTAGGATGTGTTGTAGCGACTGCTTGCGAACAGGAGGGAAGGACCGCACATGGCGCACCCTAGCCCATGAATTAGTAAAGAGAGCCAGGCGTCCGTGGCTCTTCTGATTGGAAGTTAGGGAGAGGACGCCTGCTGACGCCAGTGGAGATCGATGTGGCAGTCAGAGGGATGAGGCGAGATAATTAGCGTTCAGAGTGTATCTTGTTAATTAAGGGCTAATTAGAGACAGAGGGAGAGGGGTTTTGTGTGTGTGTGTGTGTGTGTGTGCATGCGCCTGCGTGAGGGGGGTTGGCTGACAGAAGGATGTGCACAAATAAGGTTGCAGCAGCATTGCAGTGCTGTAGAAACGACCAAAAACCGTTAACTCAATTACACTATTATCACTTCATTGCAGACTTTTTTTGTTTATAGAAAACAACCCTACCAGGCTAAGTGTAGAATTCAAACGGGTGCAGAGAACATGAGAAATCAGGATTCATTTTCTTGTGCTGTCACTTATTTTCCAGGCGCTCCTCACTCCAACAGTAGTACATCCCTCCAGACGGGCGGGTCGGTGTTTGGTGGCAGTAAAGATGGCATGCACCAACGCTCCTTCTCTGTGTCCAGCGCCGACCAGTGGAATGAAGCCATCAACACCAGTACTAGCAGCGGAGCACGTAAGGCCTGCACTCCTTACCTTCTCCATTCCCTTAATCCCTTCCAAAGTCCTCGCCATGCATAGTGCAATTTAAATTCACACGTTGCTACCGCAAAAGTGAATACAAAGAAAATGAAGGGATCTGATCTAGACGTGATGGAGATGCCATTTTCCAGAGTTTCCTAGACAGGTGGAACAAGCCTCATTTTCATAATTAGGTGATCAGGGCTGTGATCGTTGTGACCTTTTGGCTGCCGCTCTTTGATAGAAGCTCCCTGTTCAGAGGAGCAGAACAGTGAAGGTTAACTTTCTGCCATCGATGCATCTCCACTTACTCCCTCTGTGTCACATTGCACCTTGTCACTGTACTTGAGTGAAGTAAGATGATATATTCACCATGCATGTCTACCCCCCCCATCCTGTCTTTACCTTCCATCATACTCTTATCCCCCCCACCCTTCCCACCCCCGTCTGTTTTCCTCTCTTTTCTTTCGAAGAGGAAAATGAATGCTTTTTGGGGGTACCATTCATCACCAGTTATTTCCCTCTCTTTGTGGTTGGCAGTAAAAAAGCACTTAAATGCACATCAACAGAATAACAGTCATTTCCATGCATGTTTGCACTCTGGTAGTTCTCATTAGCACGGCGGCGGCTCCCCCCCTCCCCATGGGCTCCCAGGGGCCCCGGCAGTTTAAAGAGCGCACTTTACGAGCGCTGCTGGAGTCCAACTGCACGGCCCTCGTGGTTCCGCAGACAAGCCTGTCTCTCATTTGGAGCTGCCAAACGATCAATTCTGCCTGGACGCAGGCACTTCCATCACCCCCTACCCCTGTCTCCCATCAGCAGCATGCCCAAAGCAGAATTACTTAGATTCGTGGGGTCCTCAAATAAATGAGCGTGAGTGTGTGTGTTCTCGCTGATTTATTTTTGTGTGTGTGTAGCTGTTTGTATGTGAGTTTTTTCCACAGAGCATGTTTGCGTCTGTATTACAATGTGTGTATGGGAGAGAAAAAAAAGCTTCATACTGGATGTTTGCGAACGTGCGTTGGGCGGCCGGTCTGCAGAGGACAAATAGGAATTCCTGAACGTTGTGCTGTGAAAATAAGGATGCATAGAATTTCCCATTTTCATGTTTGGTAAACTGAAAAGCCCTCAATATTAACATAGCTCATTAACCAGCACCCAGTCTTCAACTAAATCAGATCCACAATTTGCTCCATTATTCTATTTTCTTCAATTATTTTTATGCTAGTCTTAAGGTAACCACAAATGAGCTCGAATGAGGCAAATGAGCTGAAAATAATAGTAGAAACGCTGCGTCAAATGATAGATATGTTGCTCGTCTATGGGAAGGAGTGTCTCTGTAATCAGTGCGTAGTCAGTGCAGACAGTTTAAGACTTATAATGTACACTAGAAGCAACATCTTTGTAGCTCAAAAACGTTCTCTGCATATCTTGTTTTTATGTCTCCTCACATGATAGGAATCATAAGTATAGCAGCAGAATATATCTGTAGTGTAAAGTGTGGCTGGACCATCAGAAAACGTAAACTTGATTGAAATGTGACCCTCTTATCTTTCATCCTAATGCGCCTTCAATAATCAATAGAGGGTGTTCCACAGTGAAGGGTGCTCATGTTTTGCCATTTGAATTGACTTGAACCGAGCCCAATCACTCCATTATCCTTGGTGAAGGTTGCAGGTTAACATAAAATGTGATTCTGAGATGCAAAAACAGCAGATTGATGATTCACTGGAGAATGAATGCATCTTAGCCAGGTAACCATTTCCATATTATTTAAAGAATGTCCTCATTTGTAAACCTATTGAGCAAAGGCAGAAGCAGAGGTAGTATCGTCTCTTGAATATTGAGCGCAGATTTTTGATTAGATCCTGGCCCAATTTTTCTATTGCTTGCATTCATAAAGACACCCATTCTTAATGCTTGTTTAGATCCTGCTCTCCTTTGTGTACACCTCAATCTTTGAACCTGAATTAAAAGCAAGAGGCTCAAACAATGTGATGGGTACAATGTGATGGACTCACTGACGACTACAACTTAAGTCATGGTCAGAGTGTGAGTAATATCACTTTTCTGAAGGCAAGAGATTTCTGTAGACCAGTGATCTCCGTGGGTTCAATAATTAATTCAATATTATCTTTTCTAGAAAGAAGTTTGAGATATCCTGGTTCACAGTTGTCTTTTACAAAAAAAATATAACAAGTGAAATTATGCTAGAATCTGTCCCAACTAACAAATGTACTGTTGTTGTTTTTTTTAAATCATGCAATTTTGTTGTATTAAAACACAAAAGAATTGTACATAGTGGGAAGCAGACCTGGAACAAGTAGTTGATTTAATAGTGAAGTTGATCAGCAAGAATTTTGACAATCGATTAAAGCTTCAGTCATTTTTTTTTACAAGCATTCACTGGTTCCAGCTTCTCAAATGTGTGGATTTGTTGCTCTTCTTTGCCCTATATGTTAGGACATTGAGTATCTTGTGGGTTTTAGACTGTTGACCTGACAAAACAAGCGATTGGAAAATGTAATTTTAGACTCTGGGGAGTCGTAATTAGCATTTCTTTTTACTATTTTCCTACATTTTATGAGGAAAAACACATTTGAGAAAATAATCAAGAGATTAATTCATGGTGAACTACATATTGATTAATCTGTCCTAATTATCACAATAGTATTTTTGTCCAAGTTGCCCACCTGTAGAACTCCATGAAAAGTTTGCATCATGTTTTTCTTTCCATCCTCCCGAGACATTTGTGCTGCAGCTCTGTTCTGCTATGTGGTTCTATTTATATACAAGTGCTTTTTGTCCTCTAAGTTTGCATATGAGGACACAGGTAGTTAATGCACAGATAGCCTTTTCCTGTGGCACTGTTTTTTATACCTTGGCCTCCTGATGCGAGGGTGATAGCATGTGGGGCGTTTGATTTCTACGCCAGGCCGTAATGAAGTTTGACATTTAGTTTGGAGAGAGCAGCAGAGCGCGATCAGGCCTTGATTAGTACGCTCTAATTGAGGATAATAAGGGGGAGGCGGTGATTGTTTCTAATTTTTGCCATTAATTGCAGCCGTTGGCTTTGATTGAGGACAGGCAGGGCTGCCATGTCAAGGGGCCTGGTGGAATCATAGTGCTCCTCACCCGGAGCCTCTTGAATAACAATGAACTCTCTCTCTCTCTCTCTCTCTCTCTCTCTCTCTCTCTCTCTCTCTCTCTCTCTCTCTCTCTCTCTCTCTCTCTCTCTCTCTCTCTCTCTCTCTCTCTCTCTCTCTCTCTCTCTCTCTCTCTCTCTCTCTCTCTCTCTCCCTCCATTTTTTCTCATTCATTCATTGTCAGTATTGCACTGGTAAAGGCAGGAAGCTGTTAGCAGCCCCCTCTTTGTCTCACCCATAGTCTTCATCCTGAAGCATGTTTAAACTGTCATCTCCGTGGTGAGAGTGTAATACACTGTAATCACAGGTTAGGCTGATACCTATTCTGCTGCCCAGGTGATCGTGGCTGAGTGGGAAAGAGACTCCTGATCCCCAGTGCGCTTCATTACCCAGCTTGGTCCTGATGGCCCTCGTACACACTAACAGCTAGCTAATAATGCCACAGTGAACACTCTGCTCCCAGAATCAGTCCAATTGTAACTTCATAATTCTCAATTTAAGAAATATAATCTACCAGTCATGCATAGTTTGGAGCTGAGAACCACTTAAAGACTGCATTATATAAAAGCATTAGGTTTCAGGTGCTTTGATATTATTGCTTAGTGATGTGAACTTTAGTTTTATCCATTTCCTGCCCCTATACCTTCATGTTACAGACTACTTAAAGCCTGATTGGTGCAAACAAAGGGAAGTGTATCACCCTGTATATGTTTCAGATGCAGGAGGTGCAGGATGAGCAGGCCCAGGGTCATTTTCCACAACATTAGGGGCAGAAATTGATAATTAGAGGTGTTTATGACATGGTTGGGGGCCCTGAGGGGCAGCCCTCCCCTTTAACCTCAAGCGACATTAAACAAATGCTGGCTGTCACGTTGGAGCTCAAGTCTTCCACCCGCCATACGGAGCTGTGCTGGCGGGACAGACGCTGGGATGTAGAGGGAGGAGGTAGCAGAGGGTGTGGTGGGGAGGGAGGATGGGGGGGGAGGGAGGGGGGGCACATGGAGGACCCCTGTGCCCCCAGCTGTCTGAGCCAGCTAATGACTCGTCTCAGGGGGGCTGTTGTAAGAGAGCAGGGAAATTGAAACAGACGCCTCGACTAGGAGCTGCTACATGTGTGGTTGCGTGCTGCCATTCAAAACACCAGAGAGCTTAATGTATGTGGTCCAGCACAAGCACCAATGTTATGTTATGTTATGTTTATTAATGTGGTGGAATATCATCACTCTTATTTATTTTCCAAGTAGCACTTGACAATTAATGCTAAAATATTAGTTCTCATACTGCTAAGTATGGTCTGTTATCTTCTAACAACTAAAATATACTGATATTTTAAACACATTTGTTAATGTTTTCCAGTAATGACATTCTTCTTTGTATAGATCAGCTCTCATCAAGACTAATCTCTAAGTCAAGCACAGACATAACAATGTGTGTCTCAGGTGTTGTCGCCTATATATTTTGCTCACATTCAGACAATGCATCCCCGGGCCCTCGGAGCTCGACTCTCCCTCTACGTTAGCATCTTCCGTCCCCTGCTGAGCCCATCTTAACTCCTCCAAGACAGCCCCATCTCCCTAAAGGTAATGACCGAATTAGGCCTAATGTTGTACACTGGCTAATGGCACAGTGGCGCACATTATAGCATGTGCAACTGGCAACAACAACAGCAATAATCCCTGAGCCCCTTGTCCTCCTGCACTCCACCCCTGGGGCTGGGACGGTGCACAGGGAAATGAATGGAGTTTGCCACACTACAATGAGCTTTTGATGGGGGACAATGGAGGAGGCTGCCAGCACCACACAGGGTGGTAAGAGGAGAGCAATATGGGGCCCATCTACTGGCTCTCCCTCCCTGCTTCCCCCAGGCCCCTGGCCCCCGCTCCCAGATTCATAATGGCATCCGGAGGGGGAAAGAAGGGAAAGTGATGTCAAATGTCAGGAAATCAGAAAGATGGCAAGCTGACAACCCCCTCCTATCATTCCATTCCTCCTATCCCTTTGCCCAACGGTATCACAGGTTAATATCACATTTATAAAATCACTTACAAGAAACAAAGCCGGCTCTTAGCCCCCTGTCACTCTCAGACAGTCATATAGAGGGCTTTGCCACAGGCTAACTTAGGTAACCATTTGTTCACTGATAGCCCCATACCTGTCCTTCACTCTACCCAAAGCCCCAGCCACATTGTTACTTTTGGAGCACTCAAAGCCATTTCCAACTCTAGTCTGCCTCGACTTTGCATGAGTCTTTCATTGCTGATAATATCATTCATTATTCATTGCTCAGTGTCATTTCAAAATGATTCCTACATTTGATACATAGCAGTATGTTCCTTTTTTTTTTATTTTAGTTGAATATGTACTAAGTTAAATTGAAGCTGCCAGTTGAGTTTATTTTTAAAGGAATAGTTTCACATTTTTCAAAACTATTTTATACTCTGCCCATGTAACACATTAATGTGTCTTGCATCGGTTTCTTCACACTGGACTTGCAGCCTCATCTGAAATCAATTAATGCAATTACTCTCAGACTAATCAACAGTCCACATTAGGGCTGCACAATATTGGAAAAACTAACATTGCAATATTTTTCTTAGTGGCGATACATATTGCGACATGAAAAAATATAGAAATTTTCACCAAATTACCTAAATTGCTCTATTTGAAAAGAATTAAGCATCCTTGAATTATTGGGGTGATTTGGTAGGGAAAAATGCATTGAAATAGAAAATAAATAACCTGAAAAAAGTCCTTTTAGTCTGAATACTTTTTTTTTAATGCTAACTATCCTTTCTTGAACTTTAATGCATTAAACATATTTTCAACAAATGATAAAAATAAAAGAGCATTCATCACTCATTTTCAAGTCGTTGTCAACAACTAAGGCGGGCAGGGCCTATTTTGGTTGTTTGATAAACTGATTAAGAACAATACTGTGATTGGTGGTTCGCTGTGCATGCAGAGCCTGCTTGTCAGTCACTAGCAACAAACTCTATGTATCCAAGAACCCTTTAATCGGAGTAAATGATGTCACATCAGATAGTCCTCTTGTAGACTAGTCATGAAAAATAAGAATTTTCCTTTTGTATCAAGCAGCAAAAAAGTTGGTGTTTGAGTTAATTTGACTTGCGTTCTGCAATGTGACTGTTGTGCTAGAGCACATTGCGATGACAATGATCAAACGATATATTGTGTAGCTTTAGTCCACGTTAAACACAAAAAATCTTCGTCTGCAGTTCCTTATCTGTATATTATGGTTCATCATAGCAACAAATATGACCCAACAATATGACTTCTGTAGCAGCGTAATTGCTTTGGTGTATTTTTATGAGTAGGACTGTAAGTTGAACCCAGTGTGGAACGGTAGATACCAAGCTGAAGCTGTGACGGTCAAACTTACATGGCCAGCGAATATAAAACAGAGATAAACAAAAAAATCCAAACCACCCCTATTTATTTAACATAAAAAAATAACAATTGTGTCTGTCTGTGTGTTTTTTTTGTTGTTTTTTTTTTCAGCCAATGGAATGAGTGATCCTGCGAATTCCAGTGTGGGCAGCGCCACGAGTCCAAAACTTGAGCCACCACCTTCGCCACATGCCAACCGCAAGAAGCACAGACGGAAAAAGAGCACGGGCATCACGAAGCCAGACGGCTTATCTGCAGGCAATGAAGGTACAACACAAATCTCATCACTACAGTTTTGAAATAACCAAAACTTCTGAAACAAAAAGCACATTTCCATCCACCTGTTTTTATGCACATATAAACGCAAAAACATCAGATCTGTGTGAATCATTGAGGAAACTGTAAAGGCCCTTAAATTAAGACCTGAAATGCCATATTTGTCATTCTACATATTTTTCCACCATTTGAGGTTTGCCTGGCACTCTTTTAATTACATCATTGCATTGTGCCCTCTTTTTCTGCAGTGATTTAATAGTACCTGATGAATTTGTGCCACCAACTCGGTAGTGCCTGGAAACGTGTATTAATTTACATTTTCTTTTGCTGATTTTCTGGAAATTCTGTCAAAATTTGTGCTGCATTTGGATAGAAAGAATTTTTTAACAAAGAGGAGAGTTTGCACACCTGAATCTATTTAAAATCATTTATTTGTAAGTTTCTATGTTCGCCATAGAGGAGTGAAACCCTAGATGTTTCAGCTACTTCTTCAGTGTGCAAAATTGGTTGTAGCACGTTTTGCAGTTGGGAAGCTAGTGAGGGATCACGTCCTTGGAGGTGAACAAGTGACTCCTATTGGTTGGTCTATATGCCTCCACAGTAGTGTGTGATTTAGGGGCTAGAAGGAGGTGGCAGACTTAAACAGGCAAAATTTGGAGTTAATATTGTCATGTTATACTCTATGCGTTCACTTATTTCTTATTGAAAGCAAAGCACATCATGACTCGGTGATCTACTTCAACAAATTTCTCCAGCCATTATGAAAAAAGAGCATGTATTCTAACTGAACATGCCTATAAAGTACATAAAGGTGTGTAGATTGGTATCTCTACGTGGCCCCCTGCACAGTGCACCCTCGTAGCCCTCATTCCTTTTACCGTCATCTGAATGGCCTGATCTCCAGAAGCCGTGGCCCTCCTCAGCAGGGGAGTGGCAGTCGGCTCTCCACCCAATTAATAATGATTCTCCAGCCCAGTGATGAATGGAGTACCCTAATTGGATGGCATTGTGAAAACACTGGGACGCATTTCAGAGGCCATAAAACTGATGTCACCAGAGCGGGATGATCAATCAACAAGATTGATACGCCGGATAACAACAACAATGGCATTGACGCCTCCTAAATGGGGCTAAGCATTTATAATCATTATGCTTTTTTATCATGGTCTCTGACAGCTTCTCTTTAAAGTCTGAATGGGTCTGTTGACCACATTGTTGTTTAGAGTGAACATCATCGACACCTTGGAGATAAGTGGTGCTGTTTTTGTTGTTAGTATAGTATGTGGTCACATCAGAATACTGGTTAAATCTCAGACCTGATCACTTTGTAGTTTTGGCATGGTTACTTGCACGTGCTATGCGTGTACAGAAGCAGTTTGAAGCTCCTTGCATAGTTTTCAAGTGTAGTCTATTCAAGACGTCCACTACTTCTGTTTTATTTGACATTACTTAGCTCTTAATGGGACTCTCCTAGCAGAGTTACACAGTCACATTAAAGCCTTGAATGAGCGATGGCTGGCATTATCAAGCATCATCAAATGTCGTCAATAAGTGCTTTACCCAAGTCAGATTGCTCCTGGACGTCCTGAAGAGGAAATCTAAGAGTAATCAGGCTGCAGGAGGCAGATTCTGAATGTTTCTCACGTCATCAAACACGCACATTGTTTTCTATCTCTCTCATGGTTCTCTGAGAGGTTTTCTATTAGCACCACCTTGTCTGTTCTGCTGAATGCTCCGGAATACAGACGTATTGCTTAAATATTGGATTCACCCAAGTCTGGGATGTGAGTTGTGTCTCCTGTTGAAAGAACAGGAGAGAGAGAGGAGAAAAAAGGAAAGGAGAGGTGGGATCCTTGAATAAATTGCTATCAGTTTATCTCATTTACGGGGTAATCAGAAGCGTGCAATGCAGGCTGAAATTGAATTTTAGTGGTTGTGAAGCATCATAAATCAAAACGGCGTGCTCGTCTTAAGGTGAGAAATCATTTTGGTCAACATGGGACGTGTAGGATGTAGGAAACTGTTGCTGCACCTTCATTTCCAAATACGGTACTACAGTACTTGGTCAGACTCTTCTACATGGCTGCTGAAGTAGGGGAAAGTCTTAGACATATTTTATAACCTCAAGTTCATTATTGTGATTATGAAAGGCTAAATGGCAGACTAATAGTACAGAAATAATCATTTGTCTGCAAACTATAAAAAAAAAGCTTTAGTCGAGTTAAGAGTATTGTTTTGACTTTAAAATGCATTTAATTCAACTCTGTGGAAAGCAAGATTTCTCTCTAATCAACTTAAAGCCATATTTGGATAATGTATGAATTCTCTGTTATGTCAATGGTGCTACACTTCCACCAAGGATCTGCACAATGGACACAGTCCATAATATCCTAGTGTAATAATATCAGAGCTGTGTGGTATAATGAACTTCTCATGTGCTTAAAGAATGATGCAGGATGCATGGCGAGACAACTGACAGCCCCGTAATGTGTTTCCCAGCAGCCGCCCGGCGACGAGCTTTCTCGGTGTGTCGCTCGCCATAAACCCACTGGAAAATCGATGGCCGATAAAGAGTTGTGTTCAGGGGGAGCCCCCTCTGATTAATGCAGACTGTCAGGGAGCATCATTAATGTATTTCTCTTTTAAAGAAAGTGTATCAAATGTTCATTGTTTCGTTTTTTTTAGCTTGTCCAATGTAGCGAGAGGTGCAGGAATGGAGGGAAATTGTGATGAGAGTCTCCTTCCTGATTCTTCCAGTTTTATGGATGAAGATATTTACTCGTACTTAGGTCACAGAAATCAGGGAGAAGACAAGAGTGTCCAAAAGTGCTTGCCTCAATGTTTTTAAAGTAAAGAAAGTGTTAATGTCTTTATCTCCGTCACAAGATTAGATTTGAAGCAATTCTATAGACAGACAGCCAATCCAACCAAATTGCATCAAACTTTACTTGCATGTTTGTACATTTTGAGCATAATTGCAACAATCCTGCAGTCTAAAGTTGACTAAAAGTAAAATTACTCGTACAGCAAGACATTCACCCTCCGAACTATAATGCACTCAAATGTGCTGCATTGTGTTTGGAACAGAAGGAGTGGGGTCAATTCACTTTTATTTTGATGAATTAATTTTTTTTCCTAAATCAGTTCTTAAGCCTATTCTCTCATGAAAGATTCAAAAATGGTTTTTAATCAAGTAGTTATATTTGACAGTTTTAAATTGATTGAATTTTTAGTGGTTAAAAACACTCTTCTACTGGATTGCATCGGTAATTAGGGGAGGATAGGGAAATCTTTTTTTGCGTTTAGAGAAAGTTGACTGCTAAACTTACACAGAATCCTAAAAGGAGGGTGCTATGGTTATTACGCATTCTTAATTACCGTTTATTAAATTAATGTCATGTCATTCTGCTCAAAATGACATAGTAGAAGTTGAGCAGTTGTTTGGCTTTAGTGTTTGAGCTCAGAGCCTTCATCAGGGTTCCAGAAGGTGGAAGCTGTTGGAAAAGATAATTTACCATTAGATGAGGCTGGGATGCATCATACAGAAAATAATGTGGGTCCACTGGGATCAATGATGTCGTTTCTAGTAACTTGACAATTTATTATTAAGATGAATTGGCTGTAGAAATCTGAATTGGCCATGTTATATTCTTAAAAGTACTATTAACACTTCCTTGCCAAAATCAAAACCACTTTTCAGTGATGTCTTTTTAGTTAAGATAGTGTATATTCTGTACATTACAATTAAACAGGCTCAAAGACAGAGAGAAGGACAACGCTGGTAATTTAACCAATGGTCAGATTTGTCTTTAATTTTTTAACTTTTATTAACATACGTCTGCTCTCGGATTTCTTTCATGACCTTACACTGCCTAAGAACTGCGGTTTTAGATCAGAAGAAAAGAATTCTTGTCAGAGTCTCGTTCCTGACTCTCATCATCTACAGATTAGGTGGATCAAAGAATCGTGGTCTTTCTGTGCTCACACTCCAAGTTAACCTGCATTGGTTGCTGACACAAAAATGGTGTTCAGTTATATATTGTCTGTCCAACTTAATCCAGTATCCTTTTGTCATGTACCTTAGTAAACTAAGGGTTAATATCCTCTGGAGTCCAGCTGAGGATTAGGAAATGGAGGTTTAACTGCCTGTGCTAATGGTGGGTGTTTATCTCAATACTTTGTTTTGTCACTCCCCGACTCGCTCTCATTTCCGAAAGCTGTCCCTGGAGCCTCCACTCTTGTAATGGCTTAGCTTTCTGAGCGCCACAGTATGGAGGGAAAGGAATAACAAGATTCTCATTTGGGCTCCATACACACTGCCCACAGATACATGTATAATTGGCCCTGTTTTCATTCTGCTCTGTTGTTAAATGCACTAGCTATTAGGGTAGTGGTATTGGTGCTGATTTCATGTGTTTGTTTATTGTTGGAAGGTGTGTTGTGCTTGTGCATGTAAAAGTGTGTAGAAGTATTTGTGTGTGTGTGTGTGTGTGTGTGTGTGTGTGTGTGTGTGTGTGTACACGAGCTTGCATGCGTGCGTGTATGTGCGTGTCGGATAGATAAAGAGTGTGCTCTATCTCTCTCTCCCTCCCTGTTCTCTTCTTTCTGAGTTTGGTCGTGGTTCCCCTGGGGCCCCTGTCGCAGTAATGGCCTGCTCCTGATTGCTCTGATACAGGTTAGGAATATTGGCTTTAATGATGTGTAAAATGAGCAAGCAGTGCCTGTGACATTTACAGATGGCACCGCCTTGGCCTGTTCTTCCCAACTGCTCGTTAATTCACAGGAACGGCAAGCACTTCTTTAAGTGACTGCCTGATGCATGCATACGACACAACACATCCTACACACCAAAACAATAGCTCACCTTGTGCACCTCTGCACCTTCTCATCATTTCAGCCAAGTGTTCACACAAATGGATAAAAAAAAGGAGTCCTCAAGGCTAAGAACTGTTAAGTCCTTTCTAAGGGTTCGTCACACCGGTCTCCAGAGGTCTTTGAGAGGCTTAGACAGAATAGATGCTGCGTTGCTGCCTGCTGTATAGACAGCACAGCTGGGCTCAACACCAAACCCTGAGGTGCTAATCTGGTCCACAGGTCCTCAGTGGTGCATCTGCTGCACGCACACAGCAATGGAGTTATCACAGTCTTCAGGTCACCCTCGTTTCTCTCACGTTCCACTTTGATTTTCAGGACAAACAAACACATTTTATGAGGTATTAAAATATGACACACAGCACCTAAACAAGTTAAAAAATGTATTTTAATGACAGCCAGTATCAATACAACAATGTTAAAATACTCCAAGTAACACACCTGCATTGAAAATCCTACTTAGCTAAATGAATTTAAAGCATCAAAGTAATTATATATTTGAAAATATGTGATTGTTAGTACTGATGCATCTGGTCGCATTTTAATTCAGTTCAATTCAGATTTATTTATATAGCGCCAACTCACAACAAAAGTTATGGGGCGATGGAGCTAATACTTTATATACAGTTTGGTATTGCAGTCCAGGGGTTCCCAACCTAGAGGACGGGGCCTAATCCAAAGGGTTGTAAGATATATTTGAAGGGTTGTAAGATGATTATTATGTTAAGAAAGAAGAAGAAACTTCTGCTGCCCAGATTTGTATTTTCACTTTACTTTTTACTGGACAAAAAGGTTAGTAACTGGAATTGGGAACTGGGAATTGTATTTTATAATATTATATATTACATATATATTATAATATAAAATCTTTATTTGAAAAGTAACTGATAACTAAAGTTGTCAGAGAAATGTAGTCACATTCTACTTATTAAGTTGCTGCTAGAAGCCGTCAAGTATCTGATGAATAACATCTGTAACTGAGAGGTCCCTGAACTGTTTTATGATCCATGTAAATGGTGGACGAAGATGTGTATCTTTATCTGTACCTTCCTCTTTGTAGCTCTATGACCATTACACTCTAATTTCCTTTTTATTATGCCATGTTAATTAAGGAAAATCATATTTTGCTCATTCTTCACAGTTGGCTCCTCCATTGGCTTTAAATTGTCTTCTTCCTTGTCCGCCCACTGGCAGAGCTGTGTTAATTTATTTCTAATTGGCAAGAACTTGTTGATTGTGGGCTCACAGATAGGTTTGGTCAGGAGGTTAATGCTCATGTTAATGTGGCATGGTGATCGTTCCTCTGCTAGCCATGTGCTAAATGCAACCATTGAGTAATAATACAAGTGCTAATGGCCCTTTTACAAGCTCATCATGGCAGGTGCCTGTAAGATCGCAGTGATACCTTTGACACATTGTTCATGCTCAGATTTACTGTCTCTGAGAGGACCACTTTGACCTCAGTATCATGCTTAAATGGAACAGAATTACTTTGGCTTACTGAACTGCCACACTGTGGACGACATTAAAAAGTAATTTCACTGTGCTGGAGCTGCATGTAGTGACAGGACCCATGTCACACTGCTGCACGTGGTCCTCTGTCTCTTTAGTGGATACAGTATGTCTCACATGTGCATTACTATGCATGGAGAATTAGATTAGGTTAGGTTTTCCCTTGTATACTCATCAGTTTAAGAAACCAGCCATCCGTTGCTTTTTTAATCTCCATAATGAAAGTGTTTTAATGCCTCCAATTTATTGCCTGGGCAGCCAACAGAATAATTAGCTTTGTTCAGGTTTTTTAAAAAGATGAAAACACAAGTATAACAATATTTGAGTCCGGGAACCACAAATTATAATCAAATGCATTAGTTATTGTACCTGAAGTTATATTGGACACAACAAAATTGATCTCTACTGTATGTATTCCAATTAGTGTGTGTGTGTGTGTGTGTGTGTGTGTCAGTGTATCTCTGCATGTATCTCTGTATCTCTATATATATATCTATCTCTCTTATCAAAACCAGTGCTTTAACATATCAGACTCACATAAACACTATTTCAGTGGGAGTCTAAATAAAGAGGCTTCCAAGCCTTTATTGATTCTCTGTGACCTGTAGTCGATTCCACAAACTAAATCAGATAACTGAAGTTGGTGTCGAGCTAATTGGATTATTGCTTTCCCCCTGAAGAGATGGCCTCCACCGCAGCACAGGGATTGCTACATTAGTGACGTCCGTCAGACATCTGTCATTTAACAGCACAGGGCTGTGTCTCGTACCAAGGAGGGCGATTTGATTAGAAATATAAAGTGTAGTAATTAATTTAATTAGGTGAGATTTGATTAGTTTTGTATGATCTTCTCATCACCAGATTGCATACTTTTATAAATCATACAGAAATAATTTAATATTAAAAATCACACACATCAAATGTCAGAATGAATTATATTGGAAGTATAAATATATTCTGTACATTAAACACATTTTTCTTTTTAATCTAACTTCTATTAATGATTAATAAATAAAAATGCATCCCCCTTGTGTCTACTTGCCTCCAGTCCTCCAAACATGGTTTATGCAAATGAGATGACTATTTGCATAGACATAATTAGGTAATTACAAATCATTTGGCTATGAGCTCAAGCATGTGCACAGACCAGAGATGTTACACAAGCCACAGTGTACAGTACGGAGTTAATGAATTGCTTCTGAACAGCAGAGGCATTATAGCATGTGTTGGAACATATGTTGTGTCAGACCTCTTGTTTGAAAACGACAGGTGACATTTTCATAAATCTTAGTTAAACACAAAGAGTGGGAGAAAAAAACATTGCGGATTCGTAATTTTCAAAGCCAGTTTGAAGCAAGATTAGTTTTCATTATTTCAAAAACCGACAAATGCATTTAAGAAAAAAATCCCATTGGTAGGACTTTGGCAAAAACTCAAAAACAACCAAAGTATAAAAAAAACCCGGTTGAGTTTGGACATAGCAGCTATGCTTAAAATTCTGTTGCGTGCATCAATAACAGCGGATAGAAGCAAAAGAAAGAATATGTTGAGAAATGGGTAATACAAACTGCATTTTAAATTAATTTAAATTCTGGGAAAATGTTGAATTTATCCAGAAACTATGGTGCAATGTTTTTAACGATGAAGCTTTTTTTTATTTCTTACAACTCTGATTGACTTGTTTTCCACTGCAAAGGCGGCGAAAGCTCTTGGGCACTGTAGTATTTACACCTGTCGGCCATGCCAAAATGGCGGGCAAAACATAATTTCTTAGAAAAGAAGTTGAAATAATTAGAACTAAACTTTCACTCATTTTTCTCCAGACCCCTTTCATTTTTCGCGTGTTGAGTCTGCACAGGAGGTGCCAAGAAACCATTTGAGTGTTGCGGAGTTCAACAGAAGCCCATTCCATCGTGGATTCGCACATGGATGGGCCTTAGTCTCTGAGCTGTGGCACTGACTTGCAAAGTCAGAATTCAACACCAACATGTGTGTTGCTTAAGTACAAATTTCTTGTTTATTTGTGTTTTCCAGAGCAAGAGGATTCCTTTGAGTTCATCATTGTGTCGTTGACGGGTCAGACGTGGAACTTCGAAGCATCTACGTATGAGGAGAGGGAACTGTGGGTCCAAGCAATTGAGAGCCAGATCTTTGCCAGCCTGCAGTCTTGTGAGAGCATTAAGAACAAGGTAGGTCATAAAAGATGAGAAATATCAGAACCAAACAGGTATAGCGATTATCGTGTAATCACAGCATCGTCATCATCCCACAGTTTTGCTGCTTCATTTACATTCCTATTTTTCTTTTCTTTCCAACCTGTATTGTGCCCTCCCCCGCCCCTCCTCACCCACTTCAAGCTGTCACATGTGGGAGGTTGTCAGACAGGTGTACCGCGGTATGGGGGATGTCTTATTAGAACTGACAGACATCAGAGATAGAACACGGCTTGTGTCAGCATACTGGGGAGACACGGCCTCATTTTCATATTCATATTTTCTCTGCCTCAGTCTTTTCCTAAGACTTTCAAAAACCTCTTCCCTCCCTCTCATCGAAGGTTGTCTATCATTTGAGTCCAGCTATGTGTTTTCCTTCTCTTACTCTTGCAATAATTAGTTCCTGCTGACTTATTCTCTTATTCTCTCTTATTTCTTACAGTCTCGGTTAGGCAGCCAAAGTGATGCAATGGCTATCCAGTCCATACGAAACGTGAGGGGGAACAGCTTCTGTGTGGACTGTGATGCCCCCAGTGAGTATAATTCTTCACCACAACAGCTGATTTCTCATTAATAAAAGCTTTGTATGGAAGGAAACAAATACTTTAATTTCCCAAACATTTCATTTTGAGTGTTTTTTGCATTAAAAATTACAGTTATAGACCACACTATCTCTAGCCAATGCAACACAGTTGTTGCAGTGCAGCATTACAAAGGGAGAGACTCCACTTAGGGGGTTTAACATCAGTTAGAACAGCTGGTGATGTTATGTTTAAGACATTCAGTCATTTGTTTACCTGCAATTACACAAGTACATTTATTTGCAAAATATTTTAAAAAAATGGATTGGGTTTGGGTTTACCACTTGCTTGCTCACAGTAGCCATGATGGCTATGGCTGATTGGCTACAACACCTTTCATTCATGGGAAACATGCCCCCATACATAGATTTTAAAATAATGTTGGTATATTTACTTAAAAGGTAACTTTAACATTCTCTGTGTTGATTTTAAACCTGGTGACTTTATTGAACATGATAGCCTATTCTGTTTCTTTTTTGTTATCATATTATGATGCAACCTGCTGTAACTTGGTTAATAATATAGGCAGTAGTTTTGGTTAAGTCAGGTTTATTAAAAGTGTAAAATGACCAATGACATGATCCTAGTACACTTGCAGAGACACATAAAATTGGGTGTTTTTTTCAAAGACTAAAAACATCACAATGGATTTGATCTTTTTATTTGATCGGTCTGGTTAAGCACATTCTATTTTACCAGCTCAGTCTGTGTATATTAGATATGGCTGTAACAGACAGTAAAACATTAGTCAATCTTGTACATTAAGAGTGAAACATCAGGAATACCACACCCAGGGCAACAGTATAAAACTTATCATGTACAGTCTCTTTGCTGATGGGATATTTCTGAATTGCCTAAGAGAAAACAGTGCACTGAAATGTTATCAGCATGTTTAGGCATTTCCTTGTTGGCATCAAGACTCAGTGGCCACGATGGATTCTGCTTCTTCTATCCTCAGGGGGGAAAAAAACAAACAAAATCATGAATGTTGAATAATGTAAGATGTTCAAAAAGCAGAATCTTCAAAGATCCAAGTTTGAAGCTAAAATCTGTGAAATAAAATTTGCATAAAGTTATGATTCCTTAACTGGAAGTTAAGTCTCCGGTTCAGTCTAATTTATAAAGCTTCTCTTGTAATTATTTCTTATCTTTCCATCATGCAGACCCAGACTGGGCCAGTCTCAACCTGGGCGCCTTGATGTGCATCGAGTGCTCTGGGATCCACAGAAATTTGGGCACCCACCTGTCCCGTGTCCGCTCCCTGGACCTGGATGACTGGCCAGTGGAGCTCAGCATGGTGATGACAGCCATCGGTAACTCGATGGCCAACAGTGTGTGGGAGGGTGCTTTGGAGGGCTACACCAAACCAGGGAGCGACAGCACCAGGTTAGCATCCTTCTACAAATAAAGGTGCAGCTTAATGAAGCGTGCAGAGATTATAGAATGAGAAGGCAGCGCTGTCTTCCCTCCATTAGCTGCTGTTTATTAGCCACCCACATTTCGGCAGAGGCAGTACACACCACAAAGTGCTCCATAAGAAGCACCAGGGGTCCATAAATGTCAGACTGCTGAGCCAAGAACAGTGTTTCAAGTTTGAGCATCAGCCTGTCCTGTACACGTTGATCACATGCCTCTGTTTTATTTGAGTCAGTACTGTCAGTATCTATATCTCCCCATCTCTTCAATTTAGGATATAATATCTATAATTCCACCTGTTGTCTAGTGCGCCTGTCCCTCTACTGACTTGACTTGAAAACCATAACTCATGAAAGGAATGTTGTGTGTCATCATTTTGAACCTACTAGATAAATACCCTGACTAGCTCCAAATCCATCAAGTTTGTCACTTGACATGTAAGCACTAATCAAGAAGAGATCTTTTAATCTGAACCACATCTGAAATAGGTCCAGGCAGTTTGTTCCTGCTCGATATCGGTGTACACAGATGAGTTTAATAGTAAGTAGGAATGTGGATTTTTTTCAGAATATATACAGAATTTTCCTTTGTTTACTTTTGAAACAAGTAGCTTTTCTATCTTTTTAATGTGTATCTCTTAAATTATACTTTGCCACTTACTCGGTACTGCCCTGCCCTAACTTACCCTACTGACTATCTGTTCCCTTTCCTCAGAGGTACCCAGATCTATCTGGTAGGAGGATTGTTTATCTCTTGGTGACAGGTGAGACCTAGTGTCCCAGTCTGACTAATGACCTGCTGTGTGGCTGTGCAGGTAATTAAGCACACCATTATGGCTAAACCCCACCCCAAGAGCCGGGCCCTCGGGCTCAAAGCTGCCGTGTCACATATCCATCACATGGGGCCGGGTCATCACTCTGTCTGTCACAGCAAAGACTGTCTGTAGGGTCTCCCTGGTGGCATTAGACTGTTTTAACATCACAGCTTTGTAACTTTGTTACGAAAAGTGGCATACCAACAGAGAAACATAGCTGGTTTCTTAATTTTCTACTGCTGCTTCTGCTGTTGCTGCTGCAGCTGTCAAAGTTAAAATATTATTTAAATATATTGTAGATACAATCTTAAGCCTTTACCAAGGAGCATGTCATGTTGCCCACTAATTAGTTGAGAATCAGAGGTTAAGTATTTAATATGTTAGCAGATATGCACAATATCACATGCATTTTAGCAGTATAAGCATACATCAAAAACCTTTTTGACCAAATTTCACTGAAATCTGTCAAAGGTTGGGCCATTGGCCACAGGACAAGTGACTTAATTTTACATTTTAATTTGGTAGATTGTGCAGCATTGGTGGACGAATGGATTCCTTGGATGCTTTCTTGTTATGTTGTAAATTTAAGCTAGAGCTAAACTGTTAGTGGACTAATGCGGTACAAATTTATTGTTCACCATAGTGTAAAAATGTAAACTGTGCAACATGCAAGATAACATACATCTTTTACTATGATCATATATATATATATATATATATAGTTGTTGATACAACTGGGATCAAGCACAAAATTACACAAAATTAATCAACGATATTGATAATTGATTAATCACATTTACATCATTAAAATGCAAAATGGACACTGGTTATAGCTTGTAAAATGTGAGGACTTGATGCTTTTCTCATAATAGTATTTGTAAGTGAAATACCTTGTCGCAAAAACCAAGTAATAGAAAGAACTAAAACAGTATTAAGACCAAAACTGCACCTTGAATCCCATACTAATACCATACTCTGTCTTTCTCCTTCTCTTACACACCTTAACTATTTCATGGCGGGGATAGACTACTAAAGTCGATTTTTATTATGAAAAAGTAAAGAAACAATTCACATTGACTACTACTTGCTCGCATCACCCATAACCAGAAACATGAGGAACGACTATTGCCTATTGCCAAGGCTGAATACATTTTCTGATCTTGAACTTCTAGCACTAAAATACATAAGGCTCATTTAACATAACCTTAAAATCCACTTTCCAGTTTTTGTTTCAATGGAGCAGTTTTAGCATGCACTTCTGCAAAAAACAACTATTGGTCATACAGTTCACCGTGAGAGACCTTTTCATGTGCACACACTCTGACCATATAACAAAAATGCTCACTGAAATGCTGTTTCAGTTTGCTAATGAACACCTTTACATTGCTTTTTTTCATTCTACTGGTAGTTTCAGGCCTTTTCCTCTTGAATCCATCCTGCACTCTCCGGCCAGTTCAGAACTGAATGATGGCCTACAGTTATTTATTGAATGGTATCTGTGCTAAAGTGCTCCACTGTGGACTTGATGAAAGATTATTGATGTTGATTCCTCTCCCTACCACTGTCAGTCCCACGTCGCCCCGAGCAGGAAGGTTCGTCATTGTCTAAAAAATCCGATCTTATCCCGCAGCAGCATCTCCATTAGTTTTCACTGTCAAACAATAAATCTCATTTGCAGCATAACTAATCTCCAGACAAAAAACAGCAGTTGTAAATATCATATATGGCCACTGGTTATTGAGATGCTGATGATTTTGTTGCTGATAGAACAATGTACCCTTGTGGGGTAAACGCTGGTATCAAATTATTTTGCTTTATCATGAATGATGAATTACAACCAACTTAATGGGGTGTCATTTTTTTGTTTCTTTCTTTTAACACCATCAATTCTGACCTGACTCTCTTTGTGTGAATGCTCCTCTTAACTTGAGCGGAGCACATATGAGAGGATTTTAATTGTGTCATTGTGACATTGGTGACAGGTAGCAGCTTTGTGATGGCACCCAGGCAGGCAGTGTATGGCTTCCAAATCCCACTAAACATTAGTGACACCTAATCTAAACGATTCAGTAACTACCTGAATATCAACTCAGTGTCTGATTGAATGTCTTCTGCAAGACTAGTTTTACCCCTTTTACATTTTTGAGATTTAACTTAAAAGCATTCATCCACAGGATTGGTTTAGCTTATGATATTCTGGATCGAAAGAACACAATATATAGATTTGTCGTGCGCAGAGCCACACAGCAATACTAAAACTTACTGGTGTACATCAGACTGATTACAGGCATCATAATGAGAAGCATGTTTATATCCATGCTTATGTGCATATATGTATGTCACCCAATCCCCTGTTTTTAGATCTTGCAGAAGAATGCATGGTACCGCTTTCTAATAAGCCACACTGTAACAAGTTAAATTGTAACTAATGGCTATATTACATAATAGATCATTTGGTAATGCTTTTTAGATCCGTTATAAGCCATTAAAACATTGGATTGCCAGGTTGTCCCTTTTGGTTGGTGTCAATACATTAATAAATGCTTATGTGTTTCTCACTTTCTTATAAGCCACTATGCCTATTATTAAAAGATTAATAAAGGCTTTCAATCATTTGCTCTGCAGTTTTAAGTGCAAAGATTGTGTTAAAATGGATTGATTTCCAGAAGTTAAGAAGTCAGATGTCTTAAACAGTGAAAAGGATTTTTCACAACCTGGTAACCCAAAAGCTGTCCTCATTCAAGGCTCATAACTCTATAAAGAATTAACGATTTATTAATCATTAACAAGCTATTAGTTACAATTTGTAACCCATTTAGAAAGGGTGCTTAATTAAAAATCAAGTCTGACCTGGCTAGGCTACAGTTCAATCCGTGATAATAAATTTGTGTGAGCCGTGCATCGTGGCTGCTCTCTGCAGTCAGCATATTGGAGGGGAGTTGTTCTTTTAATTATCACCTGGGAGTCGTTGTGTTTTGCATGCCACCTCTAATTGCTTGGCATGTTCGTGGTAAAAAACACCCCAGACTGTTTTGACGGATACTGTGGGGGAGGTCCAACAGCTAACTTTACCCCTCATCTTCTACAGAAACACACATACGCACACACACGCACACGCACAGACACCAGTTCTCATTTGGGGGAGATGTCCTGGAGCGTGGACGGATGTGGACGGCTATCCCTCACTGACGCGGGCCTCTCACTGTCACCCTCTGTAGGCTCCGCGCCGCCCTCGGCCACAGGCAGGTAATAGCTCTGATGAGAGCCCTCCACTTTGTTTCAGAAATAATTTGCCACTCCTGCCGCCTGCAGGGGCTGCGTGGTAATAAAAATGAATCACACCGCTAACCTCTCCAAACCTGGCCCCGCTGCCTCTGTTAACCCCTTTCGCTCTGGCAGTGGCGTCTTGACTCGTCCTCCCAAGCTGTTTGTCACGTTTACAACACCGGTGCTGTAGCCATAAGATTCCTTTTCTAGGATTTGTCCACAGCGGCCTCTTTCCTCCACGTTAGTCCCCAAAACGCAGAGCAAAGCTTCCAGGCTACTCACAGGTTAGGAGGGCTGGAACGGTGACTCTCAAAAGAGCTTTTAGAATAGCCGGCCTTGCCAGGAGCCCTGGTGGAGGAAGGGTAATTAATTAAGACAAATGAATGACTGGGTCTTCCCATGTCCTTCCTCTCTCTCTTTCTTTTTCTCTAAATGAAACCCACAGGTCAGTAATTAGCCCTGTGTGGGAGAAGTGGTACCACAGTCACTAATTGCCCACATGCCACCGGGTTTCAGGGCCAGGTAGACGGAAAGGAAGGACCAATTCATTATGGCGCAATTCATTAACCATGCAATTTAGTTCTAATATTGTTAGCGTTACAAAATCATAACAAAAAACTTCTTGTCTGATGACGTGAAAGCAAAAGGATCCAAGAAAGTCCCTTTATGTGACCAAGATTTTGAAATGTGTACGCATGTGAAAGCAGGCTGCATACATAAGCAGGGCATGTGTTATCGTCCCCTCAGCTTTGTGTGTAAGCCGAGGGTTCAGCAGGGGTTAACAGCATGAGCATTTAAGGGTGTTAGTCTTGCTGGCACAAAAACACAGCCACTCCATCACAAGGAGTCTGACAACCTCATTAATGTCACAATATATTCAACTCATCCCTCTGCCTGCCTACGGCACCCAGATGCTCTCCATTGGCCTTCTCTATAGAGCTCAACACAACAACCTTTTGAATTCTGGTCATCTGTTCAGACCGCACTCTGGAAGCAAGAAAAGTAGCATCTATTCCACTTGTTAAAATATTTGTCTTAATTCTTTTGCTGCTGTTTTTCTCAGAGCAGAGCATACCATGTCTTCACTGTACCCGCTGGACCATAGGGGGTCTTATTTCACACTTTCACTGCAACGTTTACTGTGTTGCTCCTTCATTTCTTGGCCATAGCAACCTTTGATGCTTTGGGGCCCAGCTTTCTTTCCCTGTTGTGTGCGCTTTTTTTTTTCATCTCTGTCGTTTCCCTCTGAGCCCCTTCTCTGTCTTTCTGCTGCTGTCCCTCTCCCTCACTCTCTGTCTCTTCCCTCCCCTCGGTTTGTGGAAGTGAAGCTGCTGGCTGCATGGGAATCGGTCCCATACAAGTTGCCCACCCCCACTGTGAGGTCTGTTCAAGCCCCCCCCCCCAACCCTCAAACACCATCACCACCATTTCTCCCCTTCACTGCGTCTATTTGATGAGTCCGTAGTGAATTTGGATCCTCGGGGAAGAGTAGGAGGAGCCCTAGAAGCTTTGATTGTTTAGGATGACTCAGATTGTTTGAAAGATGGGCGAGTGGTGGGACGGACATCCTCCTCTTCCTGTGGACCAATGCGCCTTTATTGCAGGCAGTCAGATTGGTCATTCTGTGGCTACTCCACCGCTGGCTCCACCCCCGCCGTCTCAGTTTCTCTTCCCTTCTTATAAATACCCGTTCGCCTTTGTCTTTCAGGCTTGACTAATTATCCTTGTTTGTCCCTCTTTATTTGAATTCAGTCATGTGTTCTTGACTCCGTGGGCTGGGTTTAGGAGAATCATTCCGCCATTTGCCACTTAATTAAGTCAGGGTCAGGATCCATTGCTCAACGGAGAGCTGAAAGGACAGAGCTCTAATAGAATTATAAAAGAGTCCTTTCTCTACTGTTAAGGCTGCCTTTATCTAGGTGGGCTCTGCGTAGGCAAATGAAAGGGGACACCAGCTCTGGACAGAAGCAAATTTCCACTTTAAACTCTGTAAGCATGATGTCTTACCAAGATTTCTTTCAAATAAAATTCAGTGATAGAAAGTCAAACAATGATCATCAGCTGTGAGATAACTCTGAATAATGGAGAAAGTTTGCAGCGTTGTACACATGGCTTGTTTTTAGTTGAAAGAGACACAGGCATTTTTATTGGGAACCTTAAGCTCCCCTCTGTCCCCTAAGCAACAGAGAAATTTAGAACAACTATGTGCTCAGGCCAGGGTGTGGAAATTGGTGTCTGTTGGTGCCCATGCCGTGTGTGTGTGTGTGTGTGTGTGTGTGTGTGTGTGTGTGTGTGTGTGTGTGTGAGAGAGAGAGTAACCATCAGTTCAATTTCCTAAATATGCCCCCATGCTGTAAAAATCCACTCTCCTTTGCCTCTCCACCTAGCCTCCTACTCTGTTCTGGCACTTTGACATGCTAAATCTGCTGATTTTATTTTTCTTCCTCCTGCGGTGAGGAAGTGTCCTTTTCAAGGGTCTCAGTTTCCCCCCCTGACTGTCTAAAGCCTAACTCTGTTTGGATTGTTTTTCTATTTCAAACAAAAGACAGAGGCGGGATTACCATTTCACTTCCTTTCACACTCTGTCTTTCTACTGGCAGCAGTTTAGGAATTTTTTAAAAACCACTGCCTGGCTACTTTTTTATTTATTTATTTTTTAAGTAGACTGTGTAAAAAGAACCATGGTTGAATTTAGAGTTCAGCATCAGCAGTGAGTGAGGCCTTTTTCCTGCAGGTCTTCGGGGCTGATTTTGTAGCGGAGTATAACAAAGTGTCCTCAGGGCTCCTTTCTGAGATGTTGACGTCTTCTTAATGGCTCTCCTCAGCCTTTTTGTTTCACATCTCGGTGCTAACTTTCTGCCTCATTTAGCTCATATCAATTCACTGGGCTCTACAGATTCAGCATCTCATTCATGGTCTAGCTTTCTGAAACAAACTTTGGACACCAGCTCTCAGTGATTGTTTTTAACCAAGCTTCGATTTTTGTTAAAGGTTGTACATTTTTTGCTTTAAGGATTACAGTTGGTTACAGCGTTTTCAGACATATATTATCCTATTTGGCAGAAGAAAAAAAATAAACTTGTTTTCAAAGAGTCCACCGGAAATAAGAGGGGAGGGCAGGACGGCCCCTTCCTGTTCTGAGAGTCCACTAGTTCTAAGGCCAATTGATTTGCTAACAGGCTTGTCTACACATAATGACTGAGTAGGGATTGATGGAAGTCTTACACCATAAAACTTTGAGACACTTCAATTGCCTGCCATTAGGGCTGTATTGTTGCTCACATAATACCCTCATCCTAAAGAAAAGATTTTCTCATGGTTAAGCAGAGTAAAGGACTTTATCCTCTACTTTTTCTTCGAGGTGATAACAAAAATGTACCCATATGCTTATAGATGCAACAGCTTTAAGACTATATTAAGATGTGGCTTGAGTTCCTTTATGAGCTTCTGGTGGTGTTTTGCAGTTAATCAATCTGTGCATGGGTGCTGATAAAGACCTGTACCTGTTCCATCACATGCTTAACTCCTGTAGTTTGGGCCGGTGCCAGGCTCTTCTGTGCAAGACAGACTGCTCTGTGAAGTGAGCCTGGCAGCTGACATATGAGTCTGAAAATGGTTGCTGTCTGTGGTAAGTTGGCAGCCTTGACACCTAGCTGCAAAGGTCGTAATAAAGGAGAGTGACTAATGTTGAACTGGTTACTATTGTTAAAACTGCTGCAGTAATTGAAAGTGAGCTATTTGGGGCCATGCTTAGGGTCAGTTCATACAAATTACAAAAGAACATATTTTCTCTTTTATGTCTATTTTACTATGCAGATTTTGTTCTTAATAAAGCAGGGTTTTAGAGATGTAGATATCTGTGGGTTATCTAGAGTAGCCAGGACATTGTTTCATGAATGAGATGTTTGTTGCTTTTGAATTTTTTTAAAGGATAAGGTAATAATCTTTTTTTTATTTTTCTTATTGTCAACAAATCCATGAAAAGACCAAAACCAACAAGCTGACCCTACTAATAAGTATTTTTCTGTGTAGGCAAAGTCTGATGCGGCTTATTCCTCTGTGCCATAGAGCTCCATTGTTGTCCAAAAACTAATAAAAACAAATCACTGAGCCACACTGTTGCAATGGGTGTTATGTTTCAACATTGTGATGAACATGGGCACTGTAGTTTATTTTAAGTTGAGCCCACATACCCATATAAAGCACCAAAATGTGTATCTATCTGCAGCTGAAAATAGTCTCCAACATATGTACCATTTACTCCTGTTTGATAAAAACTACAGTGCCTAGCTGTTTTAGGAAATAACTAGGCCTTTTTTAATGTAACCATAAATATGTGGGCTTTTTTTTGAGGATATAACTTTTCAGTTAAAATGGGCTTAGGACTGTGAGCCACCGACAGGGTAGGGAAGATGGACAATATTGAGAGCCAGACTAACACATCATTGGTTTTGGTGTTTTCATGGGATTTGTTGACACCAAAAAGAACATATAATAACATCAGTTTTATCCTGAGCACCACAAATGAAATCTCACGGATGGATAGAATCAATTAAAACCAAATGTGTGTGTGTGTGTGTGTGTGCGGCAAAATACTACTTTTTTAATTTGGGTGAACCAACCCTTTAATACATGACTAAATATATATAATTTAATGTGTAGGTGTGATGTTCCGTTGCTCTTCCAAAATGTAATTAAGTTGTACTGTTTGTTGTCACTGTGATTATGATGAAATTGAATTGAATTAGATTGTCAGTTTCTACTTGCTGCTAGAGCCTCGACCCGCTGATAGAGAGTCCCGTGAGAGCCTTGTCACTCTAGCTAGCGTCGCCGCTTCTACTTATCCGTAGAAACCTTCTCCTTTCTGTCACTCACCCACAAATCCAAACAACGGCCTCTTTCTGCTCCCCTTATCACACCGGCTGACAGGGTCACGGGGTTAGTGCCACACTGGGCATGCTCAGTCATTCACATATTGATATTGATTTTTTTTTTCTTTCTTATTTGGACAGTTTGTATGTGGGCAGAGAATGAAACGGGGGTCAAGATGGAGAGCAATAGATAGAATTCTGCCTGGCGATAGAAGATGGAGCCTTCCCTCAGTCTCTATTCTCTGCTGCAGGCTGGAGTGAAGGAGCCCCACATCCCACCGTCCCTCTCTGGCTGCCATTCAGCCCCATCGATCTGACTCAGGGCCCAGCCACCCCAAGGGACACTGGGGCTCGGAGACACACTGCCTCTTTTGTGGAGGGGATCCACCAGTTCAGACTGACAGCCGACAGCGCTGATAAAAATACGGCCCCCTCCATCCTGTATTGTCCAAAGCAGACATGCTGTTCGAGATGTGTAACCTTTAGAAAGCTGGCCAGACTCTTACCGTCTTTCTGTCGACCGTAATCACTAGAAAGTGGAATATTGCCCAGAGCGTCACAGCATTTGGCATTCTCTCATCTCTGCAGCCAGTCTCGCTGTGTTATTTCCCACTGTGACAGTGTAGGCTAGTGGCTTTCCTGTCCTCTAATAGTTTGGAAATGTCACTTTACACCAGTGAGTCTCTTAGGTCAATTACTGTAATGCTTCCCCTGTGTCTACATTCTACTTTTTGAGCATGGTGTTTTCTTAAAGTCACTGCCTCTGAATAATGAAATATGCACTGGAGGTTCTTTAACATAGGTGCTAAATTGCTCAAAGCATGTCCACCGTTTTTCACCCTGCCTGACCCTATAGCGTCCCTGTCATTTTCTTCTCTCCAGGGAGGAGAAGGAGCGCTGGATCCGAGCCAAGTATGATCAGAAGTTGTTCCTGGTGGGACTGCCCCAGTCAGACATGCCCCTGGGGCAGCAGCTGCTACGGGCGGTGGTGGAGGATGACCTGAGGTTGGTGGTGCTGCTGCTGGCCCACGGCACCAAGGAGGAGGTTAACGAGACCTACGGGGACGGAGATGGACGCACCGCTCTGCACCTCTCTTGTGCAATGGCCAACGTAGTCATCACACAGCTGCTCATCTGGGTGAGTTGGCTCCTCCAGACATGAGAGAAATGGTCAGAGATGGATAAATATAATTGTTGTTGGGAAAATGGATTAGGAGTGTGAAATACAATATTTCCCAACAACCACTTTAACCTCACCAGATGTGCCAGCTTGTCATTACATGTTCCCTCCCAAGTGTCTAAAACCTTTCTAAAACTTTTTTCAACGTTTTTCATAGTTACCTGTATAAAGAGAGCAGTTCATTCAAGGAAATTCCTCTGCAAATCAGTAACTGCCTAGGAAAAAACACAACTAACTAAACTCTAACTAAAATAACTGCCTCAGCTACAATTAGTATTATGTGTAATCTAATTGTATCTGAGGCAATTATTTTAGTTAGACTTCTTTCCAAGAAACACCCTGGGAAAGTACTGAGAATCTACAGACCCATAAAATAAAGTGTTGCCATTTATTTCCCTACATGACGGTTAAAATGTTGCTTTAAAGCCCTCTCCATGCTGTTACTTAAAATGGCAAAACTCACTTTTAATTCTGCTCAGGATTCAACAGATCCAAGATTGACCAAAATATCAAATACGTCAGCATGGGTAAATTTGTGTAATATGCTCAAGAGATCTAGGATATTTTCAGATAATGTTAAGGACCTCCCATAAAATATACTGCAGCACTCTCTGAAGAAGCTCTAAAGCTGTATGACATTGTATGCCAATATCAGATATATTGGCATATTCTGTATCTACTACAATGTGGATGAAGAAGTTAAAATATGCAATATCACTCATTGTTCAAATGTTCATGTTTTAAAGATTCAAATGTTCAGATTTTAAAGATTCTCAATGAAAAATACCAAAGTTTTTAAAAAACAATAAGCCAGTCTAAACTTAAGATAATCCAGTCATCCAAAAGTGGTTGCATTGCCTTTCCAGAAGGAAAGTCAAATGTCAAATCCATAAATTTCACACTGTTGTTTGTATGATCCTTTTTTAAATTTGCAAATTAAATATTGACAAATGCCCAAAATGTGTAAAATCTTACATCTGTTCTGTCTTTCATACCTGTCATTTTCTCCCACAGTACGGAGTGGACGTGAAGAGTCGGGATGCTCGTGGCCAGACCACACTGTCCTACGCTCGGCGAGCTGGCAGCCAGGAGTGTGCGGACATCTTACTTCAGCACGGTTGCCCCAACGATACAAGCAGCCTGACGTCCGTGCCCACACCCAACATGAGCCGCCGCAACCCCAATCCCAATCCCAACATCAACAACAACAACGCCCAGTGTGAGCTCAACCGCAGTATCAGCATCATGTAGGAGCCAGATGGCATTCGCAAACAAACATACAAAAACCCCTGAACCCACCCATGTCTCTTCCCAGTTCTTCCTCCTCTGTTTCACACTGTGTAACCCAGAATCAGTACCAATGGAGAGATATCGGGAGTGATGGACTCATTGTTGATATTCCACTTTGCCGAAAGAAGTGGGCGTTTGGGGTTCGGACAGTGTACATTGTTTGGTTTTTTATATTATTATTTTTTATTTGTTTTGTTTCTTGAATTCATTCAATCTTGGTCTGAAATGATCACGATCAGCTTTAAGCTTTTTGTTTTTTAAGCGTCAACCAAACAGATGACTTACTTTGGCATTCATACCTTCCCTACGAAAAGCATTTCCTTAATGCTTGAACATTTCCTTTTTATGTCTTCCCCTTCAGCGATGTGAACTGATTTTATAATGAGCGTGAATGAGAAACTTCCTTCAAATTTCCAAGCCTTAGCATAATAACATGAAACTGTGAGGAATAGTTTTACAAGTGACAAAACAATGATGTGGGAAAGAAACTAAATCTACCAGTGGCTGTCACAGTTTTAGTAATGATCATGTCTTCAACACAGCTATCAAACTCCTGACATACTATTCATATACAAAGGCAAAGCAATTATAGTTGAGGAGTTCAAATGATTTAGATACTTAATTCACAGGAAAATGGCTTCAGATCATCATAAAGGAGTTGATTGCAGAATTCCTTTTGGGTGAAAGTGAGTCATTTCCTTCGCCACCCTTATCAGGATCCTCCAGTGAAAGTCTTCATGACTATGAAGGGGCGTAATGTTTTATGACCACTGAGCCACATGGCTTTGTAAGCATGCCTCTTCAATCAGAATTCATTCAAATTCAAACGTTTGATTGAAACATTGAAATTATACCATTATGATGACTTTGTTGGAGTAATTTTTCTATTGACTAGATGGTGTTGATAATTATTTGACATAGATTCACACAATTTCAAACCATAAGTGTACTGGAATATCCATTCACATCCTGTGGCCAAAGGCTGTCAAAGTGGTACTCCTGAGAGCATTTGTTGCTGTGAAATTCATATATGGTGCTTTGTGTGTGTGTGTCCGGATACGTGTGTGCTTACGTCTTCGTCTATAACCGTGTGCAGCAAGAGACCGGGCATTTCTGTTCATAAACATCGGAGAGAGGATACTTGAGAGAAGACACCTATAGTAAAGTATTGGGAAGACAACCTTGTTTTAATGTATAGACCTGTAAAAAGTAGTTCTTGTTCCTTCACCATATTCCTTATAAGAAGAGTTAGAACTATCTCTGACTTTTAGAGTAAAAAGAAACAACCCTTCCCCCGTCCTGAGAACCTGTCAAGTCTAAACGCAGGGTTAACAAAATACATTCAAGTGACTGAAGTGAGAGAGACATTTAGGGATTAAAATGAGCCAGGCGGTTCATAGAAGGAAGTATAATTAGTTTGACTCTCTTCGAATTAAAACAAATGTACAGTATTCTACAGACATAAGCCAATTCATTTATAGTTAATAGGACTTGGGCAAGAAATGAATTCAGGTGGGCACAGTGTCTACAGTATATATTATCCCTTTTATTAAACTGCCATTTACACCGTCTCGATTTTATGGGTTTACAGGATATATGTTTACAGAGCAAGTTATTAACTTGGTACCTTCTCTTCACGATTCTGTTGTGGCTTTACAGAATTCCTGAACCCACAGTGAATGAATATGTGGTAAAAAGAGGATGTTTGTAGATGAAAATGCAGTTATTTGCATTCTTGATCAGAAGATCGATACTGCTCTCATGTAGGCCTATCTGCGTTATGTATGGAGCAGGATTACACTAGCAAACCGTTAGCCTGGCTCAGCAAAAAGTTACACCATGGTAACTCCCTCTAGTTTTTGGAGGGAGATGACAAATCATCATTTTTATATTTCTGCCTTTGTATGAATTAACATGATATATCGCAGTAATGGGTAGGCTCTAGAGATCCTGGTAGGCAGACTTTGGAGAGAGCCAGACTAACCATGCCCCCTGCTTCTTTTCTTTATGCTAGCTAGCTAGAGCCTCCTGGCTCTAGCTCTTTACAAATGCAAAGGCATGAGTGGTTTTGATCTAACTCTCAACAAGAAAGTGAATAAGAATATTTTCTAAATTCTTCAAGATATCCCCAAACCGGCCACAAATTCAGCCAGATACCTTAGCATTTACTTGTACTGTACTGTGGTACTGGCCTTCTGATTTCTACTTGACCACCTTATTTTAAGTACATTTCAGTGTCCATGTAAAGAGAGGAGTTTAATGTGTATAGTGATTACCTGAACCCTTATTTATGTACTGTAGATGCTAAAAAAAACACTAGAAACATGCCTGTCTCCCCCCCCCCTCCCAACCACAACATGAAGTGTACATATTAGCCTAATGCTTTTATCTGAAGTCAAGCTCCTAATAGAGAAACAGACTAAACTGGTTTTAGGTCAACAGTACCCTTGACCCATGAACCATATTTTGATATGTTGTTTTTGTTTCTTTTAAGGCATATTTTTAAGGTACTTCTGTTTTGTCTCAACATAAACCAACCATCTTTGGTACTTGTGTATAATGATGTACATTTGACATATTTATAATGCAGTATGTAAATATCTTTTTGTTTTTTTTTGTTCAAGTTAATTTCCCTATTGTAATTCCTTTTATGTTCAGAACGTGAAACAAAGCAAAAGCTAAAGAGCTAACATGTTGTATGCTTGGATGCTTGGCTGACTGTTGACCTATTAATAAACACTCAAATAAAACGACGTAGCCTCCCTGCATTTAGGGAAATCGACACATTTGTCTAGTGTATATGTTGTTCATAAATCATCCACCACTCTCCTGTTCACTTCAGCAGGTACTGGCATTTCATGTTCTTCCCTTTTGCATGCTCTGTCATCAAACTGCATAGAGAAATTTAACATTACCGGAACAGACTTAGTCCTGTTAATGTGTCCAAGACAACTCAACCAAGCCTGTCTTGAGGTAGGTAAAGCAACCTCTCCACTTCCTGCTTGTGGGACCCCCCAACAGTTGCTGAAAGAGGATTAAGATAAAGAGCTGGGCTTAGTGTCAGGCAGTAAAACACCGTGGGGAAAAGTGAGAGGTCTCAGTGTTCAGAGGAGTCAAGCCCTCACTAATCCACTTCTTATTTCCTGCTAATCTTGTCTCAGCATATCTTCATCCCCTTCCTCTCTCTGTTGGTCGGCATTGTTTGAGATTTATCACCTGGTTTCTCTTTAGTGCTTCCTCTTCCTCCCTCTGCGCTGGCTTGACATGGAGCCACAATGCACCGAGTTGCGCTTAGAGACCCTGAAAACTTATTTTATCACTCAGCTTCCTTACCAGTTGTCCTACATGAGCATACTGTTTTGTGACAAAGTTGTGGTTATTTCACATGAAACATTTCTGTATTTCTTTTTCTTCTTCTGTGCTTTCCTCACTGGTTTGAAGTGAGCGATGATCATTTAGAAAAACGGTGATGCGACATATCCCTGCTCCGGTCAGGATTTTGCAACATTTTAATCAGAATCTGATAACAGTTGATGGGTTGTTAGGTTTTGATTGAAAGCAACCAATTTAACCACACCTACAAAAGACCTATTGTCTCAGATTAGCTGAGGTTTTACTGTTAAACGATTTAAATTTTGATTGTCGCATATTTGTTGATGAATATTCTGTGTTATAAAGAACAACTTCATTAATTGATTGTTTTATTTGCCAGTGTGGAGCAGTGTTAACACGCTGTAAACACAACATTAACATATAATCATCTTTTAAGTTGATATGTATAACTTGTTAGCAAATACAGTAGCTGCCTATTTACACACCCAGCCGATATGGAGCAACAATATAATCTATTTTGGTAGTCCATTATTCACTCTCCTTTTAGCTCCACTATGTTCACCAGGTAGTTGCTAACTTTGTCTGTCTCGTTTGTTGCTGTCCAGGTATTTCTGCTGGAAAAAACTCTGCGAACGCTGAGAGTGAACAAAAGCAGTAAAGTGAAACAATGAGATAAAAGACGCTTAAAAAAAACACTCAATAGGTTCAGGGCTGAGGTGACCTACTGAGTCAGGTGATATTTCTATGTAAGTTTGTCACTGCAAGCAACCCCTTTCACATAAACCTATCAATATAATCCATTGTTAACACAAAAATTTTGATTATAGCAGCTTACGTTTTAAAGCCAAGTCTTCAGGGGCTTTAAATGTCAACATTTTAATCCCTTACTTATATTAACCTAAACTGAATCATATTCATTCCACATCTCTCGAGAAATATCACTGAAAGAATGTGTCCTGTAATTTATTACCATGCCTCACGCCTTGGCAGACCCTGGCCACTTGTGTTTGTTGTGGTGAGACTGGAGCGCTTGCTTGCACTGTTGTGTGTTTTGATATTTCATCAGGGCCTGCTAAACAGTGAGGAGGGCTCTCTGCCGCCCACCTCTCCTCAGACAAATTGCCTCCAAGATTGCAGAGGTGGGTCTGAGGCTGATGGATGGGTACACAAAGACCTGACGAGACCATATTTGCAAACATTAAACCCATATTTCCATAACATGTAGGAGCTGCTTGGCCCCAGGCCACTTTAACGGCATGTTTAGCGAGCAGTCAGTGGTGTGCCCGGTCGTAACATAAATGTTGCTTTAAGGTGGTTTGTCCTACATGTTTGTGTCAGGCTGTCTTGATTTGGAAGGGTTACCGTTGCTCCCTGTTTTGTCCTCCTCCCTGCACCCTTTTAACCTCTTTAACCAGTAATTATATCCTCTGCTCTTTCCATCTGACCATCTTTCCTCTCCTGAAACCCCCTCAGACCTGAACATCTATTTATCAGTTTCAGCTTCATCATGTCTGACCAGTACATACATGTTGCACCCTGCCCCAAACTCATGTCTCCATTCTCATTTCCATATCCTTGAACCTCTCGCTAATCAGTGGATTTCAACACATCCCTGCCTGTCTTTCCCTCTCCTGCTGCCAACCTTGCGCCTTCATACTCACCATGCTATCTTCCTCTTCACCCTCCTCTCTCGCCTTTGTCTTACATAAACGCTCTGTTCCCAACGCTCTCCCCCATTCTCCACTTCTCTTCTTCCCTCTCTCTTTCTCTCGCCTTCCCCGTTGGCTTTTGCCTGCATTTCTCTGTTAATTTGCCTGAGAATGCATTAGCTGTAATGAAGGCTGAGGGCCGAGGGAATCCTCCAGGGTTCCATTAATCATCCCCCCTCAGACAGGCAACCTTGATTACAAGTGGCAAGAAATTCATTAGAGCTGGGCCTCTGACAACTCTTATCTCCGCCACTAGATCTGACTCATTAGGCAGCCAAATTAAAGCTATGATGGCCCTGATGAAACTCATCGCTTGTTTATCTTGTGCGATTTGATGCATCTGCCCATACATCACTGTAGCCACGACCGTCCAGTCCCTCCCAAGAAGTCAGGCCTCCAGTCGGCGCTGAGCAGCCTGCACTCACACAACCAGCAAGTAATGAGGTCCCTCGCTTTCCTCTCTCTCTCCAGGTGGGAATGTGGAAATGGTTTAATGTCTTTACTGGAGAGAACTTATGATATTTCAATTTGTGATTCGAGTGGCAGAATGATACAGATACTGTCTTGAGACCGAGGTGTTCACTTAAGGTATAGCTTTAATGGAAGAGAGATTATTAATTCACAAACAAGTAAGTCATTCAAAAGATACACAAAATCTGCTATAGCCAATTAAAGTGACATGATATTAATTGAGTATTGTTTTGAACAAACAAATCATGTATAATGTCACCTTTTTAGTTGGTAATTTTCCTGTTATACCAGAAACTCACTTTGGAATAAAACTGGACATGAAACACTTGCAGGATCCTGATAATAACGAGCCACTTGAACTGAGCGTCTGAGCTGTGTCATGGCTTCTCGCCGTCACCTCCACCGTGCAGCTCATGGGGACTAAAATAGCTGTTGCACTCTGGCACAATGTCGTGGAATTGACCGTCTGTATTAGTCAGCTCATGGACCATAATAAAACTTCCACTGCTCCTTCACACGCTCATCACTCCTTGAATCTCCATCCAAGTGTCACAGTCTTGATGTATGAGGTGGACAGTGAAATAAACTTTACTACTCATGGGCGCCCAGGTCACGAAATGTCTGTGCTCTGAGGTCAAACTGAGAGAATATAATTTTCAGTGTGTGCATCCACGAGAGGCTTGAGGGAAATATAATGTAAGATGATAACCTGTTTCCTACTGTATTCAAGAAGATTTTTTAAAACATTCTCACCCAAACCCACCATATGTTGGCTAAATACTAATTAAGAAGAGGGCTGGTTAATTTAATCAAATATTAATTCTAATAAAGTATTTGAAGAATCTGGCGCTATCATCATACTTCAACAGGTGCTGCCGCAGTAGGTTAAACATGGCTTGAGGCCCAAGTCTATTTTGGAAACAGGAAAACCAATCACTTTCTCTCATCTGAGGTGAAGTGAAATTATTCCAACATTAGACTTTTCTGGAACCAGTTCTGAGAAAGCGTGTAAACCCAGAAGCATGAGTATAAAAGTTTGCATAAAACATCAAGCCTTGTTTTTCCCTTCCTGTAACAGGAGAGTTATGTGGCCAGACATTATTTTAGTTACAGATAATTTTAATCCTGCTGCTCTCCAATTTTACATTGCCATGTTAAGTTTCCATATTTGGTCTGAGTGGGCAACCTGGCACATTTATTCGCTTATGTCACTATACTCTCTTTTATTAGCTATAGGCTAAGATCATGATATTTTAGAAGTCATATGTTGCCTCTACTACAATCGTAGCAAATCTTATTTATCAAAACTAAGAATTCTCTACAGGTATCAAAATTTCTGGGTAAATGTCAAATCTCTATAGAAATTAGTTCTGTAAAGAAAATGACACATTTAAGAAAATTCTTTATCCATTGTGTGATATACTACAGTAACAGCATTATCTTATTTAGCATGTTTGAAGCCTCTATACATGTCTTATTAAATGTATTCTAGTTAGGATTTATATTATCAGAGTCTATTTTTATTGTTTCCCCAAAATACATTGTTTTAGCTGTCAATTTAGTAAGGCCTGCTGTCAGGTTGGTTCTCCCTCAGCAGTGACTGATGGATAAGTTCATTACACTGTGTTGAATGTGCCCAGTCTAATGAGGGTCCATCAGTCCACTTGAGACAACATGGCCTCCTAAAGACAAATCAATCACTTTGCTGCTATTTAAAAAAAAAAAAACACACACAAAAAAGGAACAGAAATAAAGACCAGTCTACATTTCAGTTCATAGTGTTTCTGGGAAAAAATTAAATAAATAGTGTAACATAAAGGGATTCAAACGAACAAATGTATAAACTTAGCTACAACGTTGCATCAGTGCAATCATTCAAATGTTAGTGAACTGAAGTTGCAACGCTCAAGCTCTTTAAATATTATAATATGTAAGTGCCCCACAGTTTTTCAGCGAAATCCTTCATAAACTTAGAAATTATATAGCAATATCGTCATTAAAATAACCCGTGATAATTTAAATTCAAAATGTGTTAAATAATGTCAAAAAGCCGGCTGATTGCAGCTTGTACTGCAACCTACTCTTATTAATTAAAAATGAATCGCTATGTTTAAACAGTGCTGGCCACATTTTTAATTTTATCAGGATAAACTAATTCCTCGACATTTTTTTTTCGCAACCATAAAAACACAGTTACTCTACTCTCTTAAACAATAATGATTCAATCTGGATTCCAACTTTCGTATAAAGCAATTTATTAGGTCAATATACTTTACAGTTGCCCCTTGTTTGGTCATTATTTCCTTCACATCTTGTCTTTTATTTTTCACAAATTGCTGTCAAAGGTGGTTCTACAGTTGCCAAAAACAAAATGTAAAAACTCTTTACATGCAAATGTGGTCAACAAATTGTACGAAACACAAAACAAAACTTCAGCTTCACCAAATGAGGACATGCACATAACCAACAGAACATTTTGGCCCTACATATAAATACTTAAAAAAATCTTTACAGTCTCATCTCATAGTGCCCATTTGTACCAATTTTTACCCATTTATATATACATATTCACAGAACAATAAATAAAAATGACAGAATATTGCCAAATAATTGATCTGTCGAGCGAGCAGATCTTCTCTGCTCAGTCTCACCTCTCAGACAAAATAATGGAATCCTCCTTTTTGTGCTTCATGCGTTCAACAAATCACTGGAACATAGAGTCTCAATGTAAGTGTTTTATCATTAATATTTTTGACTTTTCATCTGAGTTCATGGCCTGGTCCCTTGTTCTATTTGTTGGTGCTGACTCCTCACAGCAAACCTGTTGACGTGCACAGGGATGGGGACCACAATTTTAGGATTTCTCACCGGTTCTCCTGACCGGTTGTTAACGTTGCCGGCTTTGATCCTTTTCCATTTGGCCCTGCGGTTCTGAAACCAGATCTTCACCTGCACCTCGCTCAGTTTAAGTGCATGTGCAATCTGGGAGCGTTCAGTCAGAGAAAGGTACTTTTTACAGTGAAACTCCTTTTCAAGTTCGAGCAGCTGCTCGCTGGTAAAAGCTGTTCGTCTCCTCCGGCTCTTCCCCGCGGAGCTGCCGGTCGGTAGCGCGTCCTGCGAGCCGGTTTTTAGTTTGCTCTTCTGGGACAAGGAGCCACAGTTGTTCCCGTCCGAGAAACTTTCGTTCTCGCTGTCTGCGGAGCTGTCCTCTCGGTCACTGCACACGGTGTCTGCTGATTTTAGGTCCAGCTTCTCGTCGTCTGAGCTGTACAGTTTGGTCTCGCCTAAAATGGGAATAATACAACAAACACTGAGTCACTTGTTCATGAGCACAAGCCAAAAGCGACCACTACCCAATGTGAGCTGGTAGAGAGAACAGAATTGTTGAAACAAGTAGCAACATTAACTCAAGTCATAGTGGGCCATTACAGCTGTCCTGTGTGTAAACATTAAGTTGTTCTATAAGTTTTCACTGCAACTGAGTTCGGTTTTTTGTTAATTAGAACAGGTTTAATTAAATCTCTCTACTTGATTATCCTAAAGTTGTTTTAAAATGTGGTGAAACGATCTCCAATTATCCAGTCATCACTATAATAATGAAGAAGAACAATTCAGTTATAGGCTAATCACAATCATATCAACTACAGCATGTTCATAAAAAATAATGTGTCTGAAATGACTGCGTTTACAGCTTAACCGTGATCAGGTGGCATCTCCAAGAATGTGGGGCTGTCATAAATGTTGTATTATTAATATTTATGTCACCCTACAACTTGGCAATTCTCGTGGTAGACACCAAAAATATCTGCTTTTACGGCAGTCCCTTTTTTGGGAAGCACTTTCGAGATTTGGGTTTGATAATATAGCCTACAATAAATAAGTAATAAGGCCGAGCTTACCTGATATCGTTTGAAAAGTTTCCGAGAAGTTCAGCAGGTCGGAGCCCTTGTCCCGGCTGTGCAGCTCCTCAGAGTGCGGACTTTCCTGCCTCCTCGCTCCGGGGTCGGCGGCGCTTAAACGGGGACCTGGGAGTTCTTGCGGTGGGTAGAAACTGTCCGGAGGATCCGAGAAACTTGGCATCGTCGTGGTGAGCGCAACCATGGATGGCACTCCCTGTCCCAAACTGGCACAGAACGTGTTGGTGAGCCGTCCCGCAAAAGAAGCCAAAGGCGCGAGTGGAGGTATACCGGACGACAAAGGCGAGTGGGATAAAGCTTGTGGAATTACCAAAGGTCTGTACGGCATGAACATAGGGTAGCCCGTGTAGAGCAGGTGTCCCGGTCTGGGCTGAGGGGTCCCTATCAGAGAGTCGATTGAAAACGCCGTCCCTTGGCCGCCTGGTCTCTGCATTTTGCAGGCAAACTCTTTTATTTGGTTGAAACTTGAAAGCAGGTGTCCTTTCCTCTGCGACGCGCAAAAACTTTCAGAGCCAAGACAGAGTGAATTGAAAGTAGATCCTCTGCCGTACTGTCATCGCTGTTGAGTGTACTGCTTCTCCGGATGTCTGCACTCTATATGCGTCAGTCAGCCGGGCGCTTTGTTGTGTGCCCCACCGCTACCTTTTCCCTCTTATTTGTCACACACTGAGACATAAACACACGCTCTCTCTATCTACCTCTCCCGTCTCTGCAACTCCTCCCTCCGCCCCTCTCCAATGCTGTGTGTGTGTGTGTGTGTGTGTGTGTGTGTGTGTGTGTGTGTGTGTGTGTGTGTGCGCAGAGAGAGAGAGGGAGAGAGCGCATTGGTTATCATCTGCAATACAAGAGGAATGAAAGGGAGGTGTTTCCCTGGGGGCTCATCCATCTTCCTCAAATTACGCTTCATTTCCTTATTCAGCCTCTGACTTTTTGGCCGTCTTGAGAGGCGGTAGTTTCCCAGTGGAGACCAAATAGACGGGTCGCACCCCCCCCCCCTCAACCCCCCCAGCCCTCCTCCCCTTTTGCCAGGTTCACCATTGACTGCAAAACGGTGTGAGAGACTGCTCCAGCCCTTCCCCTTCTATAATCGTTGACCACACCAACCCAATCAGCTATTATTAATTTTGATTGATGATAAGTAATTACTCTGGATTCAAGGGGCAGCGTAAAACAACGGTGGCTTTTGTTGAAATATTGGGGCCGATGGGCATCAGAGTCAGGAGGGAGGAGAGAGGCAGATGTTTCTCTGCTCTCTGTCCTATTCTCCGCGGCTGATAACAATGCGTTTGGCTTCAGAAAAGAAGAAGTGCCGCAACAATTGTTCCCTGGAGAGATACTACTCTGTGCGAAATTATATTCAGATAAAAGACGTTTATGTGAGGTCAACTGCAGTGTGGACACGGGCACATAGTGGCCAAAGTCAGATTTGTTTGAACTCGGGGGAATTTATTTAAAAACATGTTAATTTTAGGCTAAACTTTAACGTCTCTTACCCATCATCTGTCAACTAAATCATCCCCAAAGGGTTTTTCCTTTTTAAAAAAAATAAATTAAATAACGTACATTTATCCCTGAACATGAAATGCATGTTGAGAAAGAAAGAAAGAAAGAAAAAGAAAAAAAGAAAGAAAAAAATATTTTCTTTAAGCACTGGTTTAATCGCAGATCATTTCACCTTTTAAACAGCAATGGGAACTGATGATGATTAGCCCTATTGAGTCCTGGGTGCCCGGGCTCTCCAACTGGTTGTCTGATTGCATGAGGGCATAAACATATCACCACCGACTCTGATTAGCAGTGGAGGGCCAGGCCAGGCTAATTCTTGTAATTGCAAGTGACTTCAGCAGCACCTCTCTTTGATCTATTGAAACCATTTGCCGAGCTCTCTCGAGCTTTCTTTTTGAGTTACCCAGCTCCTCTTTACACAGTTTTTTTAAGAAACGAATTTTTAGTCACATGCAAATTTACATTCATATAGAGTTTTCATTTTGACTTTATAAATAATGACGAAAATATGCTTATATATGCATCCCACAACCTTTTATAACAAAATAGTCTACATATTTTAAATGTCACAAGAGGTGATGGGATTCTTGTCACTGCTGTTTTTTCAATAGGCTATAAGGTAAACTGATAAAATTAAGTCTGCAGATAATTGCGAAATGTGACCAGATTGATCCCTTCAAGATCATGTTTTTTTCGCAAATGACTGATGGGAGAAGATGGGAGAAAGTGGCAGGTGCAACTTACTGAACTCTTGTCGTTTGTCTTTTTCTCGTTTCGCCGTTGCGTTAAAGCTTGCCATTCATTTCTGAATTATATGACCAGGTTAAAGAAGAATAAACTTATCGGAATCTTTTGATAAAAGCACAAATTATAATCTGTATTCATAATTTTCATTATTTATTAGTTGCAACTTGTTTTTAGTTTTTAACTCTCTATATAGCTACCTATTTAAAACGTAACTTTTGTTTAATTTTCTTTGTGTTTGATTTTTTGAAATGTATTTTTGAAATGTAATGTCATTAATAATTTTCTTTCCTGAAAAAAAAAAACGAAGCATGGGAGAATAAAACGAGGAAGAAAACAAGGAAATAATAAAAGAACAATGACTAGATTACATGTCCATGGTGGAATATTTTATTTTATATCAATCCTATTTTTGATTTAAAAAACCAAAATACCATCATATCAATAATTATGTATGCACATCTTTTAGAGCAATCCTCCAACACGTCATCACTATGCACACTAACATTATTCTACCATGATAATTATGATGTACAAAAACAGAAGCATCTCAGCCTCTTTTCTATCAATTGCCAATGTAAAAAAAACACAAACAAATGTGACCATAAAATATAAATCATAAAATTGCATACCTGCTATATACTTTATGAACTCTAGTCTATAGCTCCCTCTTGTGGTGCAAAATCAAACAGTAAACTGAAAGATTGATCTGGAATAGGACACAGAAAACACATTGTTGTTAGAGAACAAACAGCTGCTTCTCCCTCCTGGAAAGCTTACAAAATGCATTTAAAAATATTAAGTGCCCTGGTGTATAGTGCTGCAGTTGATGTCACTATTGTAATTATAATCTTGACCATTATTATATATTGTGAACAGCCACTGCTTACACATAGCAGCACTCAATCTTCATCAGGACTCACACTAACATAAGACTACACAAAGTGCTTTCAGTGGACATAGCCTCTGTACTCTAGTAGCAGATAATTCTTGATGAAGGTGGGGAGATCGAGTTTAGGGACCACCTTGTGTACGCGGCCCCCCAGGAAGCTCCTGAGTCGGCAGCGTGCCAAGTGCTGCAGGGAGCGAGGAGTCAGTGCCAAAGAGAAGACTGATTCATAGAACTCTTTGTGCTCCTGGTTGGATGAAAACACAGATGGACATGAGACCATGTGGTGAAGAACTGAAATTATTTGTCTCACTTTACAGTAAATTGTGCATCATGAAGAAGACGTTTTATTATTTTGCACACTTTGATTTATTTATTTTAATCATCTTAATGTTTTTGTAAATGAATTCTGTATTTAAAGGCTTAATGTATCTCAGAGTTTCTCCCACCACTGAATATATGTGGTGGGTCACTTAAAGTTCAAGAGCTAATAAATTATCAAAACTAATTTAATCAGCATTGATTATAGTGGATCTTTCATGGCCTTGTTGCTGTCCAGACACTGTGCCCAAAACATGCAATTTTTGGGCATGAAAATAATATGAAGAAATGAGAGACAGATGATAGTGAAATTGTGGTACAATATTTTCTGGTTAAACCAGACAAATCATTAAGTAATTCTTTAAGAAGCTTGCCTTAAACACCTCCGGTGACACGGACTCAACCCAGGTGTCTGTGACTTTGAGGTGACTGTAGGCGTTCAGAAGAACCTCGATGGTGCGTGGCGATTCAGAGCAGTGCCTCATAACCTGAAAGGAATGCCACAACACAGAACAAAGCAACAGGATTCATATAATCATCATTTAAGTTCATGAGCGAGCTAGTGACTCCATAGAACTGAAGAAATAAAGTAATTAAACACTTGTGAAATGAACAGATTGGTCTTCCCTCCAGGGGTTTAACTGGAAATTATGCAATTAGTGCTAATTAATCTCCTATTAACACTTGCCTAATTAGGAACCAGACATTTTTTCTAGTGCACGTGGGTTCACTGATAGTTGTAGTCTGTTTCCCGCAGAGAGTGCAACACTTCATGTTGTGTCATGAAATGGGGATGATTTGACTGTGAAGTTGGAATATTGCAAGGAACAGTTTAGGGTTTCAAGATTCTTTCTCAAGGTGTTACATGTGCAGAAGTTGCTAATTATGCAGAAGGAGCCACCTTGATGCATAATTGGTTCATACTGCTAATACAATATACTATTACAAACCAATCTGAAATGTTTTAGCTCATATAACATGAATGAATTTATCCTTTAGTATTTTTAGATAACATGTTAGTTTTTGATTTCCTACCATGGGCAGAGCTCCGGGCCACACCCGAATAGAACCATGGTTGAGAAGAGCACGTACAATCCTCTCAGGGTGATGGGAAACCTTGTAGCACACCACCTTCAGGATGTCGTGCAGGGGAGCTTCACCCCCGTAGTCCATGTCGTTAACGCAGGCACCATTGGCGAGCAGCAGATCCACTATGTCTGGATTTACATTCTTACAGGCCATGTGCAAAGGACTGCGTTGGTCTTGGTCGACAGTGTGGACGACGGCCCCTTTCCCCAACAGCATCTGGCACACCTTGAAGTACCGTTCAAGATCCTGCACCACCTGGGTTTGTGAACAAGCAGCATTCAGGGGTGTGAGACCCTCATCATTTTGTTTGTCCACAGCAGCTCCGTAGCGCAGGTACAGCTCAGTGTGGTCTGGGAGGCCGTTCTTGGCTGCGACATGTAATGGAGTGTCGTTTTCATCTACTGTGCGACCATTGATTGCTGCACCATACTGAAGGAGATACTTGGCACATCTGCAGACAGAATTACAGAACCTTGTTTTGTAATGTAACACAAGTTGTATTCTCATATATAGATTAGATCAGTTTTATTTATAACCACTTTAAGTGGCAGAAACTCCTTGTTTCATCCATTAATCCAGCACTTTTAGCTACATGTATTTTACATTCTCTGCTTGCCTGCTAGCTAGTTTGCACTCTCAACAGGAGTCAGTGGTGTTAAAGTGAGACTATGTAACTCCTAAAAGAAGAAATTATACAAACTTCCTCTTACAAAAGTTGAATTAATTAGCAATGAATACACCCTCTCTCAGTTTAAAACATTCAGCTGTTTAGCAGCTAGTCTCACTTGGTCTGGTATGACCGATGTTAGAAAACTTTAGGTAAAAACTGTGGTTTAACTAATTACGGAGCCTTTTTTCTGACTTGTTAACTCACTCAAGGGATTCGGGGCTTGTACAAATGTGCAAAGGCATAACACCATCTTCAGAGACAGCATTGGCATTGGCGCCATGGATCAGCAGCAGTTTGGTACACTCTGGCTGGCAGTTTTCACAGGATTCATGCAGGGCAGTGGTGCCCCCAGGTGCCAGGTCTACATTGGCCCCACGCTGCAGCAGGAGTCTCATGCAGTCTGTGAAGCCTCGGCCAGCTGTGATGTGAAGTGGTGTGGTCAGCTCCTGCTCATAATTCAGAGACCATAGTCCTGCGAGCAGGGAGTACAATTTGCATAAAGTTAACTTTGAGCTGCACCCTTTAGGATCACAGCAGTTTGCATAACTATTCTCTGTACTCAATAACGCTCAAAAAAAGACCCCAGTACCCTGAAGAAAAGTAAGACCATAATTTTTGCAGTGTAACTGTAGCCAGTTTGATATAAAATCAAAGCTCTGGCAACCTACGCAGGCCTCTGTAGTTAAATCTGAAGTCATTCCATTCCTCTACGTTGCTGGTATCATAAATGGCATCAATAAGGTGGTTGTACTCATCGTTGTCCACAATGCTGAGTATCGTTAGCTCATCACCCACAAGCAGAGAGTTCCAGAACTGCAGGACACAACCTGTGGCCTTGGCTGTGGCAATCACATCGTTGCGGTACGTCTTCGGTTTGCGCCACTTAATCTTAGAAACTGAATAAGCCATACTGCAGCTAACTAGGTTGTTTTTCAAAGTATTAGCTGGTTTGTCTTGAAGGGAATAAGCACTTACGCAGGTTGTTTATACAGACAGGGCTATTTCAGGGTGATGTTATGTGATATTTTGGTAGACCTCGTGAACCTTGCCAGTGACTGGTGTGGTACATGTCATCTGCCCACTGATTCAGCTGATCCACTGAGGTCAACGGACAATGCGCTGTTGGATTAAAAAAATTTAAGAGAAATGCATTGTTCTGACAAACAGAATGCATTTGGTAACACACACAGTATTGCACAGGCCCATTATTAGTGTCATGTATTCATACAATTTTATAACTTGTAGTCTGGAACATTAGTTTCTAGGGACTCAACACGCCAAAACTGAGTATAAATTTTAAGTCTCCTTACAAAATAAAATAGCATACGGCTTATTTTGTTTTGGATGAAAAGCCGCAATTGATTCCAGTCTGATTATGCGGTGGACATATGACTGTTGCTATAAATATTGCCTCGTGTTCCGTTTCTAAAAATATTGCATCACTGTTTCTTTAAATACTGCCTCAGGGAGAGATGCACCAGTTGCATATTGCTCATAGTTGCACATTAAAATAATTTTAAAGCAGTGATTTACTTTCTCTCTTTTCCAAAACAGGTTGTGTCAGTTTTGTTAAAATAAAAAGTACTGGATGCTAATCTCCAGGAAACAAAATAAAGCTACTTAGCAAATCATATGAATTCCTAAATTAATTCCCAATGAAGCCATGTTGTCCCCTACCTTCCCCTGTGGCCACCCAGCGCATGTCCCCACCCTGTGGCTCAATGATGAGGTTTGCCGTGGATCCTCTAGGAAAGAGGCGCTGCAAAGCTTCCTGGTCTCCTGTATACAGAGCGTTCTGAATGACCACATCTTGGCAGACAGCTGGTGGCAGGGCAGTGTTGGACCTCAGCGGTGCCCTGGCCTCCTTCTTCAGCATGTAATTGTTGAGGTGACTGGAGGCCAGTTTCTTCTTGTACTTGTGTCTCTCTAGCATGTCCTCATCAAGTTCAAGAGAGCGCAAGGCCATGGGTGTGAAGACAAAGCTGCCTCGCGACATGCTGAATGGCTTGCCTCTCACAGAGAAAAGTAGTAGTTGTGTAAGATGATTATGATTAAGAGAGGGAAACAGGCTTGTTCTCTTTGTTTGTGTTGTGTTTCCCTCTCTCTGACTAATGTCCACTATTTGCCTGCCGGCTGTTCACAAGGTTGGTTCATAGAGTTGTTTTGATATTCGGTATGAGACCCTCCCTGCAGTGTGACAAGTAATGCTATTTTTATGTCTCACATGCAGCCACTTGAGCCTCTCCTATTTCCCTACAGCAGAGTTACAGCCATGAAGTGTGCCTGTCAGGCTGCAAGTAACAAATGAGCTGAATAAACGAATGTTTTGTAACTACATTATATGCTGTTTTGGGGGTGATATAACATGTTTTATCTTTTTAGCCAAACCTGTAATCAGCAGCAAATGGGAGGATTGCTTCATAAACATAGACATGTACAGATTTTAAATTCAGCACAAAAAAGAAAAATACTGTTTATTCCAGATATATTTAGTGTGATTCAACCTCTCCTACTCTAAATGTGCTGAGCAAGAATAATCCATATAAAATGGGCAAACCATTGGAGTATAAAACTTTCAGCAGAACTTTCAAAAGTTAAAAAGTAAAAACTGAAAAGTAAACATTTCGGCAACTGTCAAGTTAAAATTTTGTCTTGACATTTTTTGAGGAGGAGCAAATAAGAATGCCCTATTTGTAAGCGCCTGTGACTGTGTTTGCAAAATGTATTTTTCTGCTCAATATTTTTTTTTCAAGAGCGTTAATGGATTTTATGTATTCACATGGCTCCCTACATTAGAACATTAGGCTGAATGACTGGCAACCGCTGTGTCACTCTGCCCCACGTGTAGTGTTCTGATGGCAGAGGGACGGTGCATAATTAAGCCTCTTAAGCCTACTCGCTAGGCATCTGACAAACATCTCTTTTGACTGATAGGCCATCATTTTCCAGTGCTGGTAGAATTTCTACCCAGTAGCAAAACTCATCCCATCCCTTTCTAGACATGAAGAACAGGTTTTCATGGCTGGCAAGGATAACGCAGAAATACATAAATTACATTTTTGGGCCTGCATAACTTGACACAATATAACCATCTATTAAAATGTGCTTTATTGGCTACACAATGAATTAAAACACATATTTAAATGTCTGTTTATCCACCAGTCCATCAAGATGGCTATAAACTCTGTGTAAAAACAACTCTGCACCACAGGTGGAGAAATACATGATATGTGTGGAGAGGTTTTACCTTCTTTCCCATTTGAAATCACAGAAGCATCCCTGCATCTCATCTATACCTTAACGACTGTTCTGGTATGGAAATCAAGGTCATTTATTTTATGTTACAGTTTGGTAATAGATGCCACATTAAACTGAAGGCGAGTAAGAGTTTCAACTTTGAAAACACACATTACCAGAGAGAGACTAGGAATATTGTTTTTGCGGCTGGAGTACATCCTTTTAAATGATATACATAATGAGTTTATAATATGCATCTGGGCTACCTCCTCTCTACTTTGATGTCTTCCAAATGGCCCGGGTGTCATCAGCAAAACATGTAGGCACTTTCCCGCCTCATTGACTCCCAAATGTATTTTAAATATCATTCCTGGTAACGCAATTATTTAAAACGCTGAACTAAACACTTACTAATGGGGAAAAAGACAGCGACTTCGATAAATTCATTTCTCAAATGGTGGGCATTCATGTTTCCTTTTTTTTCCCCCCTTTCTTTTTTTTTTTCTCTGTGAAGCGGAGGCAACTCTGATGACAACAAGAAACATCAGCAGTAGTAACATCAGCAGTAGTAACATCCCCTGCCCTCAGAGCCTCCCGTGGACATATTAAATCTTTGGTTTCCTCACATTGCCAACCAGTAGCTTCCTTTCCAGGGATTTCTGCAGTGTGGTCAACCGCCTTCCTCTCCCATGGCGGTAAGAGGCTGGACATCAGCAACAGCCCTGATGAGAGTGAGGCACTTCATTTATGCAATCATAGGCAATTAGTTCCCTCTGATTATGTGCCTCTTAATGCTGTTTTGAGTACTGTGGCACACAGTAATACAGAAAGAGATTAAACTATAGCCCTCCCTCCACACTGAGCAGCCATTTAATATACTGAGAACATAATGAAATGTACACAGTAATTACACTAATATTAAATGCTAATGGGTTTGCAATTGGATCTGTTGTTAGTTTAAGACAGAGTCAGTGCACCCAAAGAAAGTCTAAGTTTAGAGAGAGTATCACCATGACATCACAGCACTCAATTATCCATCAGGTGTTTCTTATTGTAATGATTTATGTGTTACTTATTGTTACTCCTATTAGAGGAAGCGAGATCATGTCTGGCACATGGGCAATTCTGTGCTGGTACGAGAGCAATTAATATGCAATTTATACATTTCCGTTCACATCTAGAGAGTTAAAGAGAAACAGGGTCTGAAGTTTATATTCTGGTGGTAGAATAACTGGGAGGTCACCATGGAAACATAAGAGATAACGAGCATGCTTAATTGGCTGGTGACATTATCTAAAGGGAAGCTAGTTGCTGCATTTATGCGTTTGTACTGGGTCTGATTTACATCTTGGCTTATTCTAATTTTCTTAATACGATATTGACTCCTACACTCCAAGCAGACACTGACACATTATGGTAGACACACACAGTCTGCTTTAAGTCTTTGAAAAGCCCTTTTTTGAAAGCCAATCAACACAACACATACTTCTGTATATGGCTCATCAGAGTCCACAACAGGGCTTAGACAAGGTGCCCTGTTTGCAAATCTCCCCCAGGTCTCATCACGCTGCTTGAGATGTTGGTGGAGACCCTAAATGAATTTATAGAGCCTTGAATAGAACAGTAGCTCCAAACTATTCTCTGGAAGCATGATTACTTTTTCTGTACTCTTTCAGCTCTGAGCCCACTACCTATAATGTATTGTATCGGTCTTTGCAGATTCCAATTGTCTCTCAATGCACTGATCACCACGCAAATAGCCCTCTGTTTCATCATGACAATTGAGAGGTTCATATTTCAACCTAATAGTCCTGTATAACTTTAACCATCTATCACAACCTCATTTCATTGCGGTTGCAGTTAATACGCGCTTCCCTGCCAAGTGGAACATTTTCTAATGATGCACTCTCACACGAAAACAAGGCAAGCCAGCCCGTGCTCTGCATCACTCACTAATGCACCCATCCATAATGTGTTCATAGCAGTCTGCCTAAAGGAGACAGCGATGACTACCACAAGGCATGGGCATGAGAGGGGATATGGGGAAGGGTTCAAGATAAAAAAAAACCTAAATGGCCATGATAATCATGAGCAAGTCACTGTCATCAAAGCCTGTATCACCCTCATAATAACATCTGTAGATTTCATATCATTACCAAGAATACCGGGAAACATCTAAAATGGGTATCTCAACAATAACAGTTTTAGTCGGAGTCACTATAAAAGTGCATTATCACAATGAGCCCAGCTTTGTCGGATGTTGACAAGGGTCGCCTAATAGGTGTATGTAAAGCCTGATGTAAACACCATTCTAATTAGAAAGACCTTTATCAGTTCCTCCATTTTATGCAGATTGGACTGATGCAAACGCTAGTGTCATTATCCCGTAATCAAGTACTATTCAGTTGACAGTGTCTTCTTTTAAAAAGCTGATTAGAATACATAACAAGGATACAATGTTGCATTATTCCCTTTGTCAGTTTATAAATATGCCCATTTTTTAAAGCTAACTGCATAACGGATCTGGGCAACGGTTTGGATGAATGCTTCAGATGTGAAAAGATCAATTTTAATACAAACCATTGCCATATTTTGAAATATAATAACAAGTATATTAAACAGTTTGTACCTCTCATTGTCTTTACATGTGAGATGTGTTAATTGCAATTGAGTCAATGGAGCTATACACTTGTTTATCTCAAATATAAAAAACAAACATTGAAAAACACTTATCCCTGTTTTTTTTGTGATCAAGATTTTCACTTACCCCTGTTTTGAAGACATCTCTAGATCCCTCAAAGACTTGTTGATCCAGCTGGAACAAAGATATTCTGTGGACCTTACTTTTGACCAGTTTCTCTTGTTGGGGGAGAAATTAAAGTTAAACTGTTAATGTATCTGCACTGAACAAAATTATAAACCCAACACATTTGGCTTTGCTCCCATTCATAATGAGCTGAACTCAAAGCTCTAAGACTTTCTCTATGTGCACAAAAGGCCTATTTCTCTCAAATATAGTTCACAAATCTGTCAAAATCTGTGTTAGTGAGCACTTCTCCTTTGCCGAGATAATCCATCCACCTCACAGTTATGGCATATCAAGATGCTGATCAGACAGCATGGGTATTGCACAGGCGTGCCTTAGGCTGGCCACAATAAAAGGCCACTCGAAAATGTGCAGTTCCATCACACAGCACAATGCCACAGATGTCGCAAGTTTTGAGTGAGCGTGCAATTGGCATGCTGACTGCAGAAATGTCCACCAGAGTTGTAGCCCGTGAATTTAATGTTCATTAACATAAGCAGTCTCCAAAGGCGTTTCAGAGAATTTGGCAGTATATCCAACCGGCCTCACAACCGCAGACCACGTGTAATCACACCAGCCCAAGACCTCCACACCCAGCATCGTCACCTCCAAGATCGTCGGAGACCAGCTACCCGGACTGCTGCTGCAACAATCGTTTTGCATAACCAAAGAATTTCTGCACAAACTGTCAGGAACCGTCTCAGGAAAGCCCATCTGCATGCTCGCTGTCCTCATCAGGGTCTCGACCTGACTGCAACTTCGCACAGCCATTGAAGAGGAGTGGACCAACATTCCACAGGCCACAATCAACAACCTGATCAACTCTATGTGAAGGAGATGTGTTGCACTTTGTGAGGCAAATGGTGGTCACACCAGATACTGACTGGTTACCCCCCAATACAGTGAAACTGTACTCGCATTGAGGATATCTTTTAAACACTGTTTAAGGATCTTCTGGTCTCATTCTTGTGAACCTGATATCGCATATCGTGATGTCTCGCGAGCTAAGTGTTTCTTCAGACCCCTAATCTGAGCCCCTGTCCCCACCACTTTTCAACACAAAGTGACGCCCTTGAGTTCAGCTCATGAGGGATGGGTGCAAAAACAAAAGTGTTGTGTTTATAATTTTGTACAGTGTATATTAACGTTTTTTCTATATTCTTCTATATAATAACTTAAAATATACTACTCCGTTTATATTTTTCTTGGGTCCTAACTTAAGTAAGAAATCAAGCTAAAAATATGTAACTTCCGGGTGCCATCTTAGTTTGGGCAGTTTGCTTTTTACAGGCAGAATATTTGTTTAGTTGCAGCAGTGTAGAGACTTTGGGAAATTTATAAATGGCTTCAAAACATCGGTAACTACACGTTTTTTCTTTAAAAGTTTGGCTTGTTAACGTCAACACACAAACGGTAACGTTAGCCTTGCCAATCATCATCATTGCTAATGTTACATGACGTAACGTTACGTAAGCGTTAGCTGTAAGTTAAGTTAATAACGTTATGATTCAGTATGGTCAACAGGCTACCTAGGAAAGGTCAAACATTCTTTCTGATCACATGAATCATTGCAGAGGAGCAACATTAAAGTAAGTTAACTTACGTTTAGCGAATTTCACACCTGATGGGACAGGTGTGCTCTCCCCCTGTTAAGTTGTGTCTCCTTAAGAAACGCAGATGCCTTTGTTTATGGATTGATGTGATGATGTGGGTAAAATGAACATCAAACTCTTTTTTTCTGGAGTAAGAAATAAGTTTGACTGATGTCACTCACCTGTGAATGCCACAACTTTTAAAGTGTGCTTTTAACACGTGCAAAATTTTCATCTCTGGTAACATTAACTAAATTGTGATCAGCAGCGACTTGTCTTCTGTTAAGGCTGACAGGTGGCGTAAGTTAATGTTAAATCTAAAAGAAAAATTAAAACTGTCAGAATTTGGATTGAAGCTCTAATATTAAAAACGCATGGATATGAGGAAATAAACGCAGGTGTTAGATGCAGCGACCTCTTGCATGTGGGTTATTTAATGTTGTACAGTTGATTTCACCAAATAAGTGTATTTGTTTGCTAATAGGAAAGGTATAACTGTTAGCTGTAACGTTACTAAAGAAAAAAAAAAAAGAAAAAAAAAAAAAGGGGGAGCTACTCTTCATTTAAATTGAAACTACTGCTTTCAGCTGCAAATGTCATAGTTGCTCAGGTTCATAAGTGGAAATGCCTGTAATGTGTATAATCACCCCATCTAGTGGTTAATACTGACACTGAAAAAAGAGGGGAACTTTTTTTTTTTTTTTTTAATGCATTTATTGAAGTAAACCAGTTTACAAAGCAACGGGTTTGATTCCCTTGGGAGTGTGCTGAAGTCTTCATTTGGAGCTGGTGTACTTTGTGACAGCCTTGGTGCCCTCGGACACCGCGTGTTTGGCAAGCTCCCCGGGCAGCAGTAGTCTCACTGCGGTTTGCACCTCTCTGCTGGTGATGGTGGAGCGTTTGTTGTACTGGGCCAGCCGGGACGCCTCTGTGGCGATCCTCTCAAACAGGTCATTCACGAAGGAGTTCATGATGCTCATGGCTCTGCTTGAAACTCCCGTGTCCGGATGAACCTTTAAAAAAGGCAGAGGGGAAAATGTTGTTCATTTAGGAGGGGGAAACCGAAACAGTTAAAGCTCGGTGCGCCTTTTTCACCCACCTGTTTCAAAACTTTATAGATGTACATCGCGTAAGTCTCTCTTCTTTTGGCCTTTCTCTTCACCTTTTTCTCACCTGGATTCTTCCCCTTCTTTTTAGATATATCATTAGTCATTTTTTTAAACTGTGTGAACTTTAACTATAATAAGTACGTCAAATGCTGTATCGAGTAGTTTAGGAATAAATGTCCTAGTTTTCTGTCCTATTCGCAGCTGTTTATGTAACGTGCGTTAATTAGGGATTGATTTAGCTCACCTGCTCTGCTTTTGCGGGATAGAGTTGCTCTTCACAATAAGATACAATTAATGACTACAAGAGGGAATAAAACTGTGGCTAAGCTGCAGCTTCCCAAACGTGCTAGTGTTTATTAAGATAGGTAGTGTTTTTGTATTTCAGTCTTGCACGGTAGTAGTGTGACACACGGAGGATACACGAAGGAACAAGAGGCTAAACTATTGCACATAATAATGGTGTCCACTGGGTGGCACACTTGCACCATTTGTGTTAGGCTGCATGAAGTCTTACAAACAGATTTGTGTACCACGCTACTGTAATCCATTGCAATCTTACACTTAGCTTATAGTTTACACAATATTTTAGACGTAGGGGTGTATTTCGATACCATAACATTTACAGGAAAACACGTTTGAGCTCCATTTGCAAGTAAGCTCACTCTTGATCTACATGTAGGCCTGATAGATTAATGTACACTGAGGCTATGCTTATTAAATGTATGGGCCAGCAGGGCTGGATTAAAGCAGGCACCCCAGCCCCCAAAAGCTCCAGGTTAATTTTGTCTGATTTAGTGTGTGGCAGTCGGACAAAATGCAGATGTTTGGGAATTTGAACGGGTAATGTCCTGTATTGAAGCTTTCTACTATAGTGGCAACTATGTTAAGACCCTATCATTTTAATTCAGACTATATTTACATACATAAACTATTTGGTGTCCAAACAAACTCCTAATTGGCACTGATTACAAATAAATGCCCAGTAGTATTTCACGAATGGTTGGTTTCCTTGGCAACTTATAATTTAGGCATATTCTCACCATATACTCTCATCACTTTCAAATACCAGAAAAAAATCAGTCGATATATATATATATATATATATATATATATATATATATATATATATGTGCATCAATAAGTGCAGCGGCAGGTTTTGCTGTAAGGCCCCCTAGCTGGTTTGTCTGCCCTCTTGACATTGTACACTGAATGTATTTCAGTTTTAGCTGGTGTTACTGTGATGTCTGATTGTGCTAATGGGGTTGTTTGTTTAGTTATGGTGTCATCTCTAAGCTTGTGTTTGATCCTGGACACATTTCTGTGTAGAACATCTTAACAAATACATGATCTGCATGCTGATAATTGGGATAAAAACTTTCTGTATTTTCTTTATTAGATATTCTTCATGTTTTATTTGGGATGAAAAGTTTAAATTGGCTCTGTGTGCATGATTGTTTTTGTCATTTCTTATAATAGGATATTTGAGGACAAAATACATCCAGATTTGATTATAAAACATCTCAACATCTGCTGACTTTGACCATACATACTTTTTTATCTTAAAGTTAGGGCTCTTTTATTTTAAAATATTAGATAATATCTATCTGTATATCTAGACATATATTTCCTGGTACTGAAATACAACTTAAAGTGTAAGCAAATACAATTCAATGATTTATCGTGTGTGTGTGTGTGTGTGTGTGTGTGTGTGTGTGTGTGT
>NC_060155.1:12659763-12692851 GCF_021292245.1 Micropterus dolomieu | reverse complement strand
ATATATATATATATATATATGTGCATCAATAAGTGCAGCGGCAGGTTTTGCTGTAAGGCCCCCTAGCTGGTTTGTCTGCCCTCTTGACATTGTACACTGAATGTATTTCAGTTTTAGCTGGTGTTACTGTGATGTCTGATTGTGCTAATGGGGTTGTTTGTTTAGTTATGGTGTCATCTCTAAGCTTGTGTTTGATCCTGGACACATTTCTGTGTAGAACATCTTAACAAATACATGATCTGCATGCTGATAATTGGGATAAAAACTTTCTGTATTTTCTTTATTAGATATTCTTCATGTTTTATTTGGGATGAAAAGTTTAAATTGGCTCTGTGTGCATGATTGTTTTTGTCATTTCTTATAATAGGATATTTGAGGACAAAATACATCCAGATTTGATTATAAAACATCTCAACATCTGCTGACTTTGACCATACATACTTTTTTATCTTAAAGTTAGGGCTCTTTTATTTTAAAATATTAGATAATATCTATCTGTATATCTAGACATATATTTCCTGGTACTGAAATACAACTTAAAGTGTAAGCAAATACAATTCAATGATTTATCGTGTGTGTGTGTGTGTGTGTGTGTGTGTGTGTGTGTGTGTCTGTACATACTGTATGTCCTAGCTCCTGTATCACAGACATTTTATCCAAGGCACTTGAAGTTACTCAACACAAACGATACCTTTTATTATACAAACACATGTCTCCAAATGGTACAGCACTTTAACATGATTAGTCATTACTATCATACCAATGCTTGGCACAGTTGAATTGGCTTTAAACATGCTACTGAGGTTCCACACGTCATAAATCTAAATCTTATAATAGGAACGCAGTAAATGTGAGAGAGTTACTGCAACATCACTCCATCAAGCAGACTATTTAGGTTGTGCAGTGTGAAGTAGATTGACGGTAGTGTTAAGGCAAACACCGGAAAGCTCTAAACTGGGACTTTTGCTATAACAGCTTCATAGTGGAAATGTTTTGGGTTTTAAATAGCTCTGGACTTAATACTTTTTACAATTATTTATTGAAATGTTAACAAAACAAGATACCTTTCTAGATAACTTTCTATCTGTCATTTAGTTAACACAAAACACCCATTGCCCACAAAAATACAAACATCTGTTTAGCAGTGGTTTAAGCATTAATATACTGTATATTCAGCCTAATAAATGTGACATTTCAGTGAGCAGCAGAGAAGAAACCCATCCATGTTATTTGTTTTCAGGTATTACATCAGGGGCTTTTGCTGTGAAACTTCACTGACCTTCTGATATTCTCTTAGATTTACTAACACATCTGCTTTTATTATTTTTTCTATGAGAAATTAGTACATTAGTGTAGTGTAGTGCAATTAATTATTGGCAAATATTAGTACATTGCAATTCCTGTGTTCAGGGTCTTCTCTCTGGACTTTTTCTTCCCCTCTTTTGTTCCCTACACGCGCACAGCAGATATTGAGCAGTAGATTACATATGAAAGGCTCTTATCTCAGACAGCATTTATGCAAGGTCATTTGCAGCAACCGACACACACACTGAATAGCAGCAATTGGTTGACTGTATTGTAAAGGCCATATTTTTATCTTTCTGCCCGATTTCTGCTGTTTGCTTGTTTCATCCGCGAGAAGAAGATGGGAAAAATGGTGAGTGTCTCTGTGTGTGTTTGTGTGTGTGTGTGTGTGTGTGTGTGTGTGTGTGTGTGTGTGTGTGTGTGTGTGCGCGCGCGCACATCTGCTACCTCGCTACGTCTGTCTGACAGTCACAGAAAAAGAAAAATGTTCTGTTCTGTTTATCACACCCTTTCATATCAACATATTGCTAGAGGCTATGAGGAGTGTTTGTTTTATTTTATTTTTCTCTGCAGGGTTTGTAGCGTAATGGAACAAAGCTTAGCTCGATACCTGCAGTGATTACTCTGTAGTTGCCAAATGCACAAGTTGTTTAACAGTCTTTCATACAAATATACCAGTTTCTATTTGTGAACATATCCACACTCAAGCATGATTTATAATTTTGCCCCTTACTGAATGAGTAATTCAAAACCTTAAGGCCCAAATAGCATTTAGTTTATCTTGCCATAAACACAAAAAAGGTTCAGGAATGTTGGTTGCTGACGTGAGTACCATTGCAAACAAAATAGTAGTTTTTTTCCTAAAATGGGCTGCACACATCTAAAGTACTGTAGACTGTCAAGTTTGCATTGGTTGACAGTTTGAAATACCTCCAGAGTAACAGTGAAAACAGACTCACTTTCGACTGGAACACTCATGACATCCGAAAAAGGTCATCCACAAGCTTAAAGGACTCTATGTTGCCCCCCGTCCTCTTCTCATTGGAGCATTATTCAGCCTATACTATTGTACTGTTCCAAGCACACTGTACTGTACTGTTACACAAGCAACACTACTGCCACGATAATTGTTCTCCCCACACCCGATCTAGCAGAACTAAATATTAAGGCCATTGCACACATTGCAACCTCAATAGCACAGGACATCACACGCCCATTCAATCACAATCTTACCCTGCTGCCCCCTTGGTGCAGGTACAGAGCACTGAGGAGCATAGCCATAGCCGCTTTAAATAATAGGCCTTGTTGAACTGGGCATACTGTTGTCTGTCATTGTGTGTTGTCACTGTGTGCTGTTATGGCTGTCTGACGTGTACACATTGCTGTGAAAAGTAAGTCTAAAGCCTGCATTGACCGTTTTTGCAATCATTTACTTTTTGTTAGTTGTAGTGTACTTGTATAAACTGTTTAGTGGCTTTGTTCTTAATGATAGTGGGATTGTTCTGAATAGTCACACCTTCAGTCTTATCTGTAGTTCAGGTTGTGTTTTTGCTCCCTTGGTGCAGTATTGCATCTCAGCTGCTCCTTCTTCATGATGTATGTGCTCTTAAATGTCGACTGCTTTACTGCAGGGTTCAGTTCCTAACAGGGCAATCTGTCCTCTGAGGTGCTTGCCAAATCTGCATAACTTGGGTATTACAAAGAATGACTTACTGTAATTGCTCCTTTTAGCTGCACATCATATCAGGGTGGTTTGCTTGTCATAGGGATTTTCACGCAACTGTATTAATTATAGCACATTACTTAATATCAAACACCATTTAGATCCATATAGCGAGAGTGTCTACAGTTCTATTTTCACTAAATTAAGATGTTTACTTGTGAAATCATGTTAAACTTTTGTTTAGAGTATTTCGCCAAAGATTTTGCAGCGCATCTTTGTTGACATCAGACATAAATCACAGCAGGCCAGCATTGTTAATCCTATTGTATTGTGATTATGCATTATGGACCAACCCAACAAGACTTATTTCTTGTTAAGAAATAAGTCAGATTAAAACAGACTTAAAAGAAAAGAGCATTCTTTCCTTCAATTATCAGAAGTCCTGGTTTCAATTAGCAGTCTATACAGTAGCTTTTGATCACATTTGTTCATTTTAATGTGCATTGTCCTAGATAAAGCTTTTGTGGATTAATAGACACATTTCGTGGAAATCTGATCTGTGCTAAACATGGAACTGTGAACTTAAAGGTCCAGCATTTACACAAAGTATGATCAGATATATAGTACAAAGGAAGAGCACAGATTATGGTTAAGAGCTGAAATTATACAGTATTTAGTGCTATGTATGTGTTATACTGTATTAGGTAGGTGCACATATAAAACACTGCTGTGAACTGTTATTTTAAAAAGTAAAAGCTCCTCACTCTTGTGTAGTATGCATTGTGGTAAACTACCCTATATGTGTTTTGTGAATTTTTACAATGTTAAATTGATTTTACAAACATATCTGGACTAGTTAAAATATGCAGTTATGATATTGTGTCAGTTATGAAGAAATATTTTAGCCACTAGCCTAAAATCCAGAGGTGTTTTAGGCCTGGCATTTTTCAGAACATAAGTTGATGGTTAAAAGTCAAATTTAAAGGCCCCCCTAAAAAGAGTCCCGTGCTTAGCAGCGCCTCAAATATCCCCTCCTTATTAATATGCACTGCATTATGCTGTGCATTCTAGCATCCACTTGAAAGCCAATTACTGTTGAAAAGTCCACCACTTTCATCCTGCAATCTGCAACAACAGACATGCCTGCTAGTATGAATTTGGAATTTAAGTTTGCTAATCTTTACAGAGGACAATGTTACCTAAATGTAAAGAGAATGCAAATGCAGCTAAAAGAGTATTTGCATTATATTACTGAATATGGAAATTGAATGTCAATTGCAGATTTATGTTGACAAATATAACTATACTCTTAATATTGAATATTTATCATCAATCATCATCATCAATAAATTTTTGTTTCACTAAAGACAATTCTATTATTTATTACCATTATTTAGTCTCTTTTTTATTGAGGTTTTAAATCATTGTTGAGTTACTGTGAAACTATGTATGTATCATATCAACTTTCCTTAAATATCAGGTTAGGTTAGTTCTGATGGGACACCTAATATCATGGATGTATTAGGTCAGCATATAGTCAACTCTCTGCACATCCACCACGCTCCAGTACTTGGAGATAGTCCCTTAGATATATAAGAGACTATTAATGTCTTTTCAGCAAACACCACTACAGTATACATTTTCTAGCACTCCTTACATGCATATTTGTTTGTGTGTTTACTTTATAGATACTATTCTACAAAGAGAATGAAGTACCGTTACCATATAGCCACATCCAAACTTGATTTCTGTTTTTCTGTCTTGATTTCAGTCAGTAATTCAAAGGTGAAGGATTTGTGGTTTGTCATTGTATGTCAGCAACATTGCCATATACCTGGCACTGTTTGTGAATGAAGACACATTAAATCTCAGTGAAGGTCTCATATGTTAAATTGGCACAGCATCATCCATCACTGTTAAGTGTTTTATAGCACATTAATCATTATCGGTCATAAAGGAGTAGCCGGATTTTATACAAAGTATATGAAAGGATTAGCTAGCCTTGAGTCAGGCATCAACCACTTGTACATTCTAACATCTTAATTAAGTCAGTGACATTTTGACAAGGCATAGAACCAGAAATATTTAAAGTGTCATGATGTTATGACTTATTAAAAGTGTCTTGATCCTGTTTTGATTTTAGCTGGTACTGCTTCTGGGTGGAAGAAGCAAAAAAAAGGCTTCTGTCTTATAGTTTTGAAATTGCAATACCTCAAACGTTGTTCTAGTAGACCTATTCTGAGTCTTGGCATTCCCTGTCAAGTAAAAAAACTGATAGGCGGATTCAAAACCACAATAGTCTATCACTTCAGGCATCATGTTGCATTTCCTTCTGTGAGCATTTTTTAAATTGCATCTCGGCTGTGACCAGGTATGGTTGACACTGCATTTCTCAGAAGTTTACGGAGGACATGGTTTACACAGTTTTATCTGAAATGCATAGCTCTATAGTCTCGTGGGTAATGGTTGCCATGGTCTCTGCGCTTGGTTACTAGGACAGAATATTGATTTAATCCTCAAGGACTGTGGTCATATCCTTGGCAGTTCACCTATTGTTATGATAATAAGACATCCACGGGTGGCCAATGAGTGATAATCTTATTTTGGTCCTAGGAGAAATGAAAAGGTTTCTTAGAATGGTCTGGTGACATTTTAAGTCCAATAAAATAACCAACTCCATCACTGGTAGAGCCTGTAAAAAAAAAAACCCAACAACTCTCGTGTGGTCACACACATTGAACCATATGCTAGGACTGCTTTAGCCAGACTATCAAATGCTTTTGGGATTAGTCCATCGCTTGGAACTACAAAAAATTAAATATTTAACCCGCAAGAGAAGGTAATATAAAGATTTTAAATTAGATGGTTAATGAATTATTTATAATAATGAAGACATTTAACGAGGTGGTTAGGTTCCTATATTTGCTTTCTTTTTATGTATTTGCGTTGTTATTAAAAGGTTAAAACTCCACTGTGTATGTCAATGCAATAAACATGCAACCTGTGGCATTCTTTTATGCGAGCAAACATGTTGGCGGCAGCGGCTGTTGGAACAGATTAGAGAATAACACAGTGAAGGTGGTGTCCAGATTGAGAGACTTCCCTTGTGAGCACAGACACACAGGCAAAGCAGCCATTCAGCAGTGGGATGGATCCTGACTACTAAAGAGGAAGAGGGAGAGAGGGAGACTGAAAGAGAGAGTGAGAGAGCAAGAAATGGGGGAGTGGTGGGAGAGAGAGAGGAGGCGAAAAAGAGCGTGAAAGGCTCCACACGGCAGAATATAAATCTGTATGTTAACAGGACTAAAGCTGGAGGTCTCGAAACAGCTTTAGTGGCTGTGCTGGTGGGGGGGTGGTCATAAAACATCAAGAGGTGGTCTTCTCTATTGACTGAGGATCTGTGCAAATAAGGAAGTGGAACCCATGGAAGCTGTGAACGCCGGTTGTCAAGCACAGTGGTGAGCTGGTCGGAGGTCTCTGACCCCCTCATTTTCCTTTCTGGAAGAGAAGAGAAGCGCAAAAGAGACACGAGAGAAAAAGGAAGGTGGCAGCCAGGGAGCAGTGAGCCATTTCTCTCTTTATTACCTCCATTCACAAAACCATTGCATCCCATTATCACAGCGATGTAGAGGCATTCTCTCCGATTAGAGGAGGAAGGGTCCCATTGACTGCTGAGGCTTAGCACCTCTCTCCAAACGCTAGCCCTTTTCATTGCAGCCCCCCTCATCCCTCGCCTCTATCCTTACGTCTGCTATTTTATCTGTTCTTCTCTCTTTTCTTGTCCCTTGTATTCTTGTCCTTTTTCACACCACTCAGGAATCAGGAGGCATTGCGTTTTGGTAGAAGTGGGTGTTTCTGGAGCTGTCATTGTGTTTGGTGCCGCTACAAAGGACAGCTGAGCAGGGAGTGAGAGAGACAGCTTTGGAGATAATAACATAGCAGCTTGAAAGAAAAGGGGGGACCTGGGACTACAGGAACAGCTGACAACCACTGGATGGTGAATTGTGATGAAAAGAAAACTGTTACAGAGACTGACAACCATTTCAAGGTAGCTGTTTATTGAGACCATTACCACTTCTTAAGGCAATAAAGAAGCAGTGTGCTAAACCAACACTGCCGGTTGGGTTCTGCTATTGCTGTTGCTAAGCAAAGTCTTTAACCTGAAGTTCTTGGGGAGACAGTATTCAGCATCACTCTACAGCCATGAAAGGGAGCTCAGAGGAAAGCATTGAAAGCACCAGGCCCTCCAACCTGCAAGCTTTTGCTAACATATCCACCCTACATGGCATGAGTCACATATTCGCCTATGGGCACATGACATTTCGTCGATTTCTTTGGACTCTTTCCTTCCTTGGTTCGCTAGCCTTATTGATGGTGGTGTGCATGGACCGAGTGTCATATTACCTGGAGTATCCTCACGTCACCAAGCTGGATGAGGTGGCGGCAACTAACCTCACCTTCCCAGCTGTTACTTTCTGTAACCTCAATGAGTTCCGCTTCTCCAGAATCACCAGAAATGACCTCTATCATGTGGGAGAGCTTCTGGCCCTCCTGAATAATAACTATCAAATAGCCAACCCACACTTGGCTGAGCCTGAAGTTCTGGCTGCCCTAAAGGATAAGGCAAACTTCCAGAACTTCAAGCCCAAACTGTTCAACATGACTGATTTTTATAACCGTACAGGTCATGACATCAATGAGATGCTACTGCAGTGCACCTTTCGAGGAGAGGATTGCTACCCAGTGAACTTCACCACGGTAAGTACTCATGTGTGCATGCTTTCTTATCTTAACATGCTGAGATTCTGCAAAGTATGTTTGCTGGTCTATTTCCTGCCAGACCCGAAAGCCTGTCTCTTTTATGTCCAAATGAGCTTAGGCTGACTTTTGGCTGGCTTAAATGCATTTTCATACTCTAAAAGTCTAGTGTTAATGCTGTGGTTGTTATCAGTGTTGTCAGCGCTTGCTGTTGTTGCAGGTGTTGCATTGTGTACTATAGTTTATTCTTGTGCTGTGCTGAGAGCAAATAGTGCATGCATCTTGTGATAAGGGTAAGGTCCTAAGGTGAAGTGCTGCAAAGATTTCCCGCTTTTGCTTCTGCTTCCAAGAAGAGGGAAATCATTTTTGTTAGGTGTTGTGTATCCCCATATCTTGAGGAAATACTCCCCCCGCCCCACCCCCCATTAGGTGTCGTACAAGGGCAAATAGGTAATTTAAGCATGCAGACAAACATTTGTTTTGGTATATCTGACAGATGCTTTAATAGCATTGTTTAAATCGAACTTCCTAACTGATGTTGCGCTGTTATGAGGTTGGGTTCAACATGTTGTTGTCATTATTTGCCTAACTTGTTTAACTTGTTTTATCAATATCCGTCATTGCTGCTCTAAATTATATGTTAAGTGTTTTTCCACAACAGTAGAGGAAACAATGTAATGTTTGTTGTGTGTTTTGAATCATGAACAAAAATTATTTTAGAGAGCATTCAGAAAAGGTGTTGTGGTGCTGAGGTATCACCATGCAGTCATCATTACATTTGGCTTTGTATCCAATTAAGCATAACTCTTCATTCACCACACAGTATGAATGAAGTTCACTAAACTGTAGATGGTTTACTTTTAGTTTGTTGTGTTATCAATGAGTCGTCATTCATTGAAGGCCATTGCATGTAGCTGATAATTGCCTATTTAATGATGAAGTATTATATTGAAAAGTAGTTTGAAATAGACACAATAACACTGTAGTTTCATGTGTTGATAAGAAGTACGGGAATATATTAGTTATACTGTACAAGAGAACTGGATCAGGGTGATATCATACAATATATCATACAGATCTCAACACACCCAAGTACTGCAGCTGAATTATAATATACACTGCTAGACGTGACTGTATATTTAAAAAAAGTGACACACAAAGAGTGTAGGTAATGTAAAAGTCGGTGTATCGTATATTAAGATATTTCTCCAAACGTTTTTCCTGCCATGCGTCTTGTGCTCTCTTACTGCCATCCTTTACTTCCAGCCCATTTTATTTGAGTGAAATAGAGACACAAAAAGCAGTACGCAAATCACTCCTTGGCTTAGCTGGATTGCCCATTATTTTATAGAAATCACTGAGTACTGAGTACTGTTCACTGGCCAAAAATGATTCAATAATAAAGGTGCAGTCTAGGGATAGACAGCACTGCAAAATCACTTGTTTCTGTTTCACCTCCCATTTGTAGATAGAGACACATTATTATTCTGTTTTTGTGTCCTATATCCCATCTCTTAAAGTGCATGTTTTATGGAGTAACACCTAACTTCTCTCAAGTGAGTCTGTCCACTCTCTCACAAAAATACGATTTCTCCTGATCTACCCCATATCTTTAATCAACTCTGAAAGAAATCCCTGCACAAGGCCAGTTTTTAAGTGACTGACTCTACAATCTTCAGAGTTGATCAAAACTCTACTCCACTGTAGGAGATAAAACACTAATTTAATAATGCTGTTCAGTCTTTTTTTTCCCCTTTCAATTTGTGTCACTAATAATGTGAATTGGGAATGTCCCCATTTACATGTTTGTTTCCAAGCAGCACTCAAGAGTGTCTTGAGAAACAAATCATTCATGGGAAGCTAATTGCCGTTGTATTGCTTGATTGAAAGTTCTTGCAGTCAAATGAGCTAGTGGAAACAGTTAATGAATTTGGGTTTGCTGCATGTGTACTTGTTTTTGTTGGGCACATTTGGCGGTCCAGCAAACTGTGAACTTTCACCTGGCAGTGAATTACTGGCTTCAGATTTGAATAGGCTTGTTGATACCCATCCATCACTGTGGTGTGTTGTTTGGATAGAGTGGTTAAAGCAGCACCACACCATGCTGCGTTATGCTCTCAATGGGCAGAAATGTGTTTATCGGGACTTGGAGGGGTGCCAGTATACCATATCTAGCAGAATGTTTGGTGCTGCATTTGATAATAATCTCACACAATTAACTGTGAAAATTGAGGCTTGCTCACTAATAAAGTAACTGAGTTCATAACCCCTTTCATTGGGGAAAAAAACATCTTGGCTGCTGTTTATTAGAAATGAAATAAAGCATGAAATCAGGACACATTTCTATTATACCAGGTTCTGTTTTTGTTTACTTTATCTACTAATATGTGTTCATGCTGTTTTCTTTTCCAAACACAGCATCACTATTCACTGGCACTATCCTGATATTTAGATGACTACTACAGGAAATTTTCAATTACCCCACAGACATGCTGAGAGGAAGATTTACAATGCAAAGGACTGTGGGAGTGATGAGCTTTGACCTTGAATAAATGAAGGAAGAATTCCATTAAGTCCGGGTTATGAAGCAGTTGGGAAACAAAGCATTCAAAATGTTTTGCATTGTAATGGATGGGTGGGCAACGGGAGAATGGCAATTTGTATTTCCAATGCTATTAACCACTTTAATCCCTCTTAATGATTTTATGTTACCAATGTCTGGAAAAATTGTGATTTCTCGTGTTGACCATAGCCCCAATTTTTAAGAACATTTTATACCACAAGTTGAAATTCAAAATAGCCACTTGAGCTTGTTAAAACATGAAACGCTATCAAAGAAGTTAGCTCTCTAGCGCCCTGTCAGTTCTTAGGTCAGGACAAGCTGGTTGAATTTTTAAAATGTTTCCAGGCCAGTTGTTATCTTTTTAGAATTTTGTGGTTTTTAGATGAACATATTCTGTAACCTGTGGATTCTTAAGCTTGAATTTCTTCCACCGTGAGCTCACTCTTCAAAATGATGAAACAGATTCAACACAATCTCTTTGGTGATGTATAAAAATCTACCTTCCAGTCTGACATGAACCAGAGTTCAAATCTTGTCCTGAAATCTCACAAAAGCTGCTTTCCATCCCTACTATAATAGTAATCCTAAAACCTCGACTAAGGCTTTTTCTGTTTAAATATCATCACATCATACCACATAAATATCAGGATTAACCCAGTTCTCTCACCATATTCACAGTAATCCACCTAAATTGTTTAATTTAACTTACAGGGGATTATACATGTTCATACAGCAGATATTCCTAAAGTGGTATTTGAACTTAAATGGCTGTATTTCTGTCAACAAAAATTACCTTAATCAATATGTATGTATTTACTTGCTGTGGCTCTGAACAGCCACATGACGCTGATAGCTTATGAGTAACGCTGTATGTGAATGGCACGTCAGTCGATGACAGTAGAACTAGTGAACAAAAGGTTGATTATCATAATCTGATAATGTATATGTAACGCTCCATTCTTAAGTCTTGACAGGTCATGACAAGTCTCTCTAGGCTACATTTCTGTCCATTTCTTACAGTGTGTGTAATATCAGTATTCATCATCACATTTTGCTGAAGCTCAGTCTTTTAAGATGTGAGTTGTCTTTCATCTTATCATCCAAATGACAGCAGGTGCCAAGGGGATGAAACATGGCTACAGTTGAGACGAGGCTGACTGACACAGTGTGACTTGTGGATCTACACATTGGATATTTAAAAGGTCCTCAACATTTGGAGGCTCCTGTCCACTCTAAACAGATTGATGCTAGAGCCAGACGATATTTCTGCAGCACTAAAATGATCTTATCACATATAATGAATGTCAGCAGTGATGTATATGTTGACTGATCTGAACAAATAGGGTACACAGTGCAGTAAAACACACTTTTAAGTACTTTGAAAACAGTAATAAGTTTATTGTTTGCAGTGCAAGATTTTTTTAATCTGCGGCAGCTGAGTTGGCAGAGTGAAATATCAGTTCAGCAGATGGTGATGCAGATTCTGTTAATTATAACTATACTGTAATGATTAGCTGTAAGAAACCCTGCAAAATATATTTGTAGGAGCCATAATATAACTGATTGAATAATTGGATCAGCTCTCATTGGGTTAATTCATGGCAAGTTCTTTAAATAGGAACCGGTCGTCTGGTCAGGTGGTCCGCCCAGTTCACATATGTTTAATGGACATTGGCAACTGGCAAGTTTGTCTCGGACTGTGATTCATCAGACATGGTGATCAGTGTGTCAATTAGGTCATCTGTGTTGAGGCAACTCAGTTGGCTTAGCTTCTACAATATCTATGTCCCAACTTTCCCTTGTCCCTTGAAAATAGCATGTCAGTTTATGAATATCAGCCAGTAGGTATATTTCTCATAGACGACATATTGATGGTATAACTTAATTATTAATAATTAATATCAGTGCATTTTGTTTGAGTGTAGCAGTGCCAGGACCCTGGAACCTGAGTAGAATGGAGCAGTTATTAAAGCAGCATTAATAGATTTTTGATTTTCCTGAGGCCAGGGGATCAAACTAAAAACCTAAAACTGACTCGCCTGAAAAAGTTGTTTTGGCAAATGTTTTAGAAAACAGTTGCATATTTCCACATGCAGCAGACACTGAGCATTCATTTGAAGTTGTGTTTCTGGCCATCGTATGCATATATGTCTGATGTTCCATCTCCTGTTAGCTCTGCTTTGGTTTCCACAAAGTCTTTCTGTCATATGAAAAAAAAAAAAATCTGGCTCTTATCTCGCTACATGGTCCACAGTGTTCACCAACTAGTCACTAACTTTGTCTGCTGTTAAATGCTGGTAGGTGTACAGAGCTTTTTCACCAACATCTGCCTGAAAGTAAACTGATAATTCTCTGTAGACTCATCAATATTATTATTACACATGGTCATTTGATCCATTACAAAAATGTTGATGTGTGTGCAGCTTTAAAGTTACATATGCTTTTCCTGCTATGTCTGCTGTCAGCAAGGTCGATGTATTGTTGTATTTGTACATTGGCTGCCAAAATCCAGCATCAGTCAGGGTCTAATCTATGCACATGCTCAAACTTTTGTTTACATATCTTCTTACCATGTGTGCATAGGCATAGGCAGATACAATACACAGAGGCATGCCTGCAGTCAGGTACAAGGCCAGATGACACTGCCACATGGAGCTTTGTGTACACAGTGAGAGCACGTAACAGCAAAACACAACAGCACAAAGTTACTTTCCGTGAAATAGAATTTGAAGAGGTAAAACACCAAATCCACAAACTGCACCAGGAAACCGCCGTATGAACCCCCTGTAGTCAATTGGTTTTGTTAAGGGGGTATGTGGGCTGACTTTATGCATCAAACGTAACCTCAGAATTGAGCTGGTGGGAATAAGTTGTCTTTAAATCTGCATTATTTTGCTGATCAGTTTTAGAAAAAAAATGAATTCATATATATCCGCGCTGCACTACCAGCTGCTTGGCAACAGCAATTGATATGTGAACACAGTGAAGGGAAGCAACGTTGGAGACTGTCAGGAATGAAGAAAACAAGACGCTCCACTGAATAATGTTTCATGGGTTTCTCAAGAGTTGATGAGTTGTGAGAACTTAGCAGAGTGTAGCAGCCATACTCTGTATAAACTCTGGAACAGAGGGAGATGGAAAAACAGAGCATGGGCATGTCTGGGAAGTAAGATAACTTGTAAATATATACTGCAAATGGGGCTAAAGTGTGATGCATTTTTAAATGAAAAATCTATTACTATTTTCTATATTTTTCATAGCTGACCAGATATCTCCTTGCACATGTTCTGACAGTGGTTTAAGGGATTTAACCATTTACTGGGTTAAAGAGATATTTGACTCACTTTGTGGTGCAACAGCATATTAGGGGCATTGTAGATAAAAAAATAATAATAATAAAAAAAAAAAATTTGGGGGAGATTTGTAATAATAATAAACAATTGTAATGTATATTTTCAAAGATTATTAATGTGTTTTTCTTGTAAATCTGTGAGTTTTTTCCTTGTATGTTTACAACTTCTAATCTCAGAGATTATCCAGGGTTTTTCTTGGAATATTATCAACCCTCCTGACTCTGTAATCTTTATAAAAAAAAAGAAAAAGTTTTTACCCACAGTGGCCCTAATGCGCTGTCATAGGTTCCTGATGTTGATGCACATATGCAAATGCATTAAAGAGTTATTTCTTTTATGGGCAAATATCAGAACTAAGTACTTCATTTAACATGCACTCCTTAAAAGTTGTCATTAAAGAAATATCTTTGGGCAAATAGACATATTTTGTCCAAGAAGCCTCGTAAGTAATCCTGTCAGTTTTTATATACACACTCGCACACATTAAACCTGTCTTCATTGTTGAAACTATAGACAGGGCAGTTCAGAGGTAATATGTGTCCTTGTTACAAATAGTGGACCCTTTGTCACATTTTCTGTAGGACATGTTTTAGAGCTGGAATCACTAAACAGTCCTCAGTCTTTTAAATTACAAGTCCTTTTATGGTTCCTTTATTGTGGACCACCAGTCCCCTGCTAATGTTTACAACCTTACCTGTAACACTGGGGTCTGCATTACTTAGAGTAGGGCATGACGGAGACATTAAGAGATAGAATATCTGTCTGTGTGGTAAACAACAGTGTGTCTAAGAAGGAGAAGAGTGGTTTCAGATAGAAGTATGGGCCTATTTTTCTCTGCCATCGTTTCGTTCACATGTATCAAACCAGATCTAAAAATAAATGCACGATGGCATGGAAAAAGGCAGACTGTAAATTACCTTGCCATTCAAGGCAGTTACTTTGGAGTTCAGTAATGTTCAGTTTGAGTAAAGCACCTCCTGAAAGCTGCTATACACAAGTATGCAGTCACGGTGTATACCCACCTCTTGGTAGAGGGGTTTACTGAATATATACCTGATATAGCCAGATATATGTATCATTGTCTGTCTCACAGAGCAAGGCTGCAGCCAATCATGTTACAATCTTTCGTGTAATCTATGATGTTAACTGCTTTGGTACCCTGACTTAAGCATTCAAGGCAATGCTTACATCCAGGCTGTGTACTTCCCCTGGGAGAAGCGCTGTCTTTAGGATAATCTTAAGGATTTTAAGTGTAAACAAAAGTTGTCATCGTTCCCTAACCTAAGTTTCATGGAAGGGTTTAAAATGTATGTGTAAAGGTTAAATACTAGTAGCAGGCTAATTGTGCTCATGTGCAATCACAAAATTGAAGCAGACAGTATACCCACCTACCAAGACACCACCACAGCACTGACTATAGGTGAATTAAACCCAGACTTCTGACCACAGACTGGAAAGTAACACATGACTGTTGCAACAATGGAGTATGGAGAAAATGAGAGGCCATGAGTGTAATTATGTTATGATTTGCCATAATCACTGAATAATTATCTTGTGATTTTGACCTAACAAGCTTGTTGGTTAGATGTTCAAAGTTTTGTGTGGCATGCTGTCCCATCTTATTCTAATAGTTTATTTGATGGAGACATAAAACAGCAAATCTATATCATTTAAACAACAATTAGATAAAATTAAATTCATATGAGCAAGTCAGGTTTTTTTTATCTTATACCCTACTCAACATCAGCACTAACATTTTTGCAATATTGCAAATATTTCATAGTCATCTCAGAAAGGCTGAAAATGTCCAACTTGACTGCAGTTTTTGTCATTTCCCCCAACCTAAGCTGGCTACTCTCGTCTGCATTCCAGTCAGGGTGTTTCAAATGAGCCTAATCTCTGCCTGATATTGCCTTATGTCACCGCTCACATTTGACATTAGCAGATAACAACATAAGTTATTACAGCCTACTGCTGCTGCAACCAATCGACAAGCCTGCTGTAATATGCCTGAAGTATTCCTATAAGGATTCATGCTGTCCTGTAGTAATCAAAAGTTAGTTTAAAATGACTTTAGATTACACAAAAAGCAATCCCTATCAGGGATTTTCACGTCTGAGGACGATTACTACATGACAGTCTTATCTAATGATCGTGAAAAGACAGATTTTGATTACATAGAGATCATTGTAGTCACAAGAAAACAAGCTGCTTATTCTTTGATAATCAGTACAAAATAATACCAATAATTACAGTCATGACCTCTGTGCTCCTCTGTACTCTGTTGTTGCTGTGACAGGTGTTACTTTTCCCGGCCTGCTTCAGACTTCAGAAGTAGACGTGGGTGGTGTAGGCAAAGTTAATATTGCACTAATTATCACAGTGGTGGTAATTAGTGCAATAGCAGCAGTCTCACTATCGATATGTGAAGATATTTACGGAGATATTTAAAACATTGATAAAAAGTCAAACTCATGCAGAGAAAATCGATATATCGTGTATATATACAGATATAAAGGGCATTGGAAGGAATTTCCAGAGCCAATTTGTAGTTTTGGCATTCCATTCATTGATTTGTCTTTGGCTATAATTGGCGAATGAAACTCGGACTCATTTGTTGTTAGCCATTCTTTTACCAGCACATTTAGCTCCATTAAAACACAGCACAGTAATAATGACTATTAACAAAGCTGAAGTACAAACAGCCATACTTTCCATTAGGGCTGGACAATAATTAAATATTGTCATTCAACAACTTTCAAGTCCAACTTAAAAACAAAACAAAAAAAATTCATGGATGTTCATTCTTGACTTTGAGAACAGTTTGAGTAACAATCAGTAATTACAATTCTTTTGGGGGGGTTTGAAAATGCAGGTCTAAGATTGAGGTTGTTGTGCAGATTGTAAAGCCCTTTGAGGTGAATTTGTGATAACAGGTTATATAAATGAATAATTGACTTGCCGTGTTGACAAGGATACAGCATTTTAACCAATCATGCTGACTAAAGGCTTTTTAATATATCTTTTCTTTTTGCTCTGCCTGTGTGTGAAGGACGGAACACAAAGTGAATTTTAGAGGTGGCGTGAATCCATACCAACACAATGGGAATATGTATGTGATTAGATGCACGATTGAAGACACGTCTGTGGGAATTAAAAATGTTTTAACTTGAGTAGAAATGTCACACTTATCCTCACGCTTTATGAATCTAGAGTCTGTGCAGTTGATACATTGGCTGTTTGGGGCGAGTGAACATGGATTGCATAAACATTCAGAAAATTTGCTTCACTCTGTCTCAACAGAGAGGGGAACAGTTCATAAACACCAGTTTGATGTCTGTTTTTGCCACTCTGTGATATATATGGATTTTGGAAATATATTTTTATTAATATCACAGTGAGATTTCAACCATATCCCCAGCCTTACTTTACATGATAAAAGTAGCCAGGGTCCAGTTACATGTGATACTGAACGTAATGAGGGTCTTTCAAACATCAAGAGAGAATTTAAAATGTAATCCTCCAAAAAATGAAAAAGAAAAATGTATCAGTTGGCTCCACACGAGGAAGATCGATTGTCAGAACTGCAGTTAGAAACTAGAAGAAATGGCTTGGTCCATTTCCTCCCTTATATTTGCAAATGGAAAAGAGCACATGACTCACTCAGTTCTCTTTAGACTGTTATTGCTATGAATTTGTGATCAGTACGACCTCAGGTTAAGTAATATCACTTAATGAAATTATTGGTAGAGCTATGCATTGTTATTGTGGATGGCACAGTAATTTATACTGTAAGCAAAGGTTAATCTAGTTTAATTTACGTTCATGACTTGCCAGTATAGAACAACAGATAAACTGAAGATGATATTGCTTTTGCAAAACAAGCAGGTGTTGCTTGGGCACAATGAGCATTTTCCACCTTCTATTTGCAGGAGTGCTTTTTCCATTAAGGTACAGCAACACAGTGAGGAAGCACAAATGAAAATGTCTGAGTAAATCGATTCTGCCTCCTACATGTTCAGAATGTTTATTAATTCCTACCAATATTTGCCCAGAGCTTGAAAACGGGTGACTCCTTTAGTCCCTTACATTTTAGTTCATTGAACCACTAACCACACAGACACAACTGTGCTAGAAATTTTATCACCTGTTATTACTTTGATTGTGACCATCGACTATATATAAAGGTGGATGACGCCGCTCCACTTCCTCCCACTATACAAAATGAAGCCAAAATGTTACAGGTACTGGCAACTTGCGCTTTTGATGTAATTTGGAGCCAGAGTCTGCGCAGTAGTAATCAGGCTTGGAGCCGTGGTATTGAGGTCTCACCCCCAGCTGAATCAATCACGTGCATCAATATCATCAAATAACTATCAAATAACTAAATAAAACCAAACTCATAAGAAAAAATTACACTTTAACATACATTAGGGTGATAAGAACTACCTCAAATGAAACCATCTTTGGGAAAAATATATTTGACGTGTACTTGTGTGCTAACATTGAGGGGGCGGGGTTTATGACTGATTGATTTATACTGCAGCCAGCAGCCGGGGGCAATCGAGATGTTATGTCTTCATTTTCTGTCATGTCGTCAATCTTTATATGTCTGTGATTTAAACATGTAATATATTTTGACATATTTCTTGTACTGCCTCCTCGTTTTGTGCATAAAATGAGGAATGCTGCATTTGTCGCGGGTAGAGACGCTCAGTTCCCCTGCATTATATTGAGCGCCCCGAGCCTCAAGATCAGGTATGCACACATCAATGAAATTTGCAGAGCATTGTAATTAATTTTAGACAGTCCTTTAAAACGTTTATTGCCCTATGTGTCTATGATTGTGACCTGCATCGCACCATCATAAACAGGGCTGTAGTTTTTAACTCATTTACATTCAAGGGCTGTGGTAGTTTGTTTATCTTCACCAAGACTGGATTCCTTTATGTGAAGGCCAAATTGTCAATATGGTAGGAGCCCATTTTCAGTGCAGCATTGCTCCAGTTTGTTTATGGGAAACAAAATGTTTCCACTCACACAAGTCTTGTAGGGATAATAAATACATAGCAATAACCGAATTTCTTAACTAAAGTTCCATGTTTTTTGTTTTTGCTGTGCTTTTGCTTTGACATGAGATAGCTTCCAGTCTTGAATTACTGTTCTTAATAAAATTAATCTTAGAGAGATTGGTTGTGCCTCTGAGCTTAACACTGGCTCCTTTTTTTTCATCATTAAACCCATTTAGTTTGCTCTTGGTACATATTGTGCTCTGCCTTGTGTTGTCCCTTTCATTTGTGCTTTAACAACCATGGCCAATACAATTATGTTTCAGAAGCCTTTAATTTGTGTTTAATGCTAAATCCAGAATATCCCTTTATTTCACACAAGGGTTTTACATGGATGGTAATATTGTGTGCTTTTATTCCTATTGTTATCGCTTGTGTGTTACATATTGTACAGCATCATCGGTGCTGCCTTTCAAGATGTCAGCTAAAATATATGTTCGGTAATACATAGTAGGTCAATGGCCCTCAAACACTTCCGTACTCCAGTCTTACAGTGCCGTGACCAGAAATGGAGACACCATCACCAACAGGCTTTCAGAAAGTTTATTTCTATGCACTGTGGTAGTCTGAAGTTGCAGAACATGCTGCAGTTACAGATAGAAAGCTGTTAGATGACGTGATGGCCCGCGGTCGGTGGCCGACAGAAGGTCACACCTCTGCCATAAGAGTAACAGACCGCTCCAGCATTCCCCAGCCTTCTCTGTGTGTAACCATCTGAGCTGACATTTGAATTTTTGCCTTGTACATTGATGCATGGAGTGATTTTAGGTGAATGTTTGACTGTATTTATTTATTTTAATGACATGTGCAACTACAGCTTCATATGTGTGTGATATTTGTCATAATGCATGATTGGATTCCACCACTTGTTTCATGCTTAGAGTTGTCGCTGTTCTCTAAAACCTAAAAAAAATCTAGAGCTGAAACTAACAATTATTTTTATTATTGACTGATTTGCCAGTTACTTCATTAATTCATTTTACAATTGTTTTTTATATAAAATGTCAGAACACAGTGAAAAATGCACAGCATGGTTTCCAAAAGCTCAAGTTGACATACTCATATTGCTTTCTCTGTCCTATCAGCAATTCAAAACCCATGGGTGGTCATTTTAATGTCAAAGAAGTCTAAGGAAACCAGAAAATATTCACATTTGAGAAGCTGGGAGCTCGAGAATTTTTCGTATTTTATGTTGTATTTTTCCTGCAACTAATTGATAAATTGACTAATGGTTTCAGCTCTAAAAAGATTTTGAATAAACATGAAAGCACGTAAGCTGTGTATTATTATTATTTCAGCTTTCAGCTGTGTCTTTATGAAATGTATTATCTTATGATTCAACAACCCGTGCTGCCTATTTTTAATTATTAGTTTGAATCTCTCTCTGTTCTGGTAACAGATTTCAAAGGGTATAGCCAAAGGGAAAGCCATTGCATTGACAAGGGAGCACAGTATCTGCCCTTTTGAAAACTCATTGGATCATAATTATTTTTGTCTCCCTCTACTGGGTCCTGCTAAGGTCTTATTACACACCAGTTAAACAACTGATTTTCCAGACCATCAAATAGACAGTCATATCTGCTGCAATGCATGAAACTGTTGAATGTCTGGAATGTAAATAGTTAAAAAATTACATAGTATGCTGCTAGTGAACAAACAGTTGACTGTTATAACTGATTATGTTTGTAAGACATACTTGATACACATTAACAAAGAACAAAACAGTTAGATGCATATTTCCCATGCTCCACAATAAATAAATAAATATTTAAAGCTTGTTATTCATCAGATCTATGTCTAAACACAGATGATAACCTGCCTTTGTTAAACCTTAAGCCTTTGATCATTAGCTTCTTAAATAGATCAAAGCTTGCATACATTGGTTCATGATGAATCTGTTTTCTCATTTTAGTGTAAACTGAAATAAAATCAAGCCCTTTGCTACCTTGGGCCAGTCTGTTGCCATGGCAGTCGTCTGTGAGGTATGCTCCTATGCTCTTATCACGAATTGCATTACTCTTATGTTCAGCCCAATTACCCGACTCCTCTAACAAGCTTTAAGGTGCAACAGCACTCTTCCTGGGGTTAACATGTGGTGCAATGCAAACCTCAGCCCTATCCCATAGTATCTCTATGTGCCACACAGTGGCTCACCAACATTTGATTGAACATGTTGACCTCAAAATGACATCTCATTACCCTGCTGATCAATATATCGGAGTAGTGCATATAACAACATACTGAAGGAGGCACTCTTCACTCAAGAGAATCAATATGTGAGGATAGGCACAATAAGATATTTTCTTCTCCCGGAATATTTCAAGAGAAAAGTCATGTAGAGGCGTTTGTCCTGGCATTGGTATTTAAACCAGTCTCAAGGTCATCCTAAATCGTATTTCCACTTTAAGATGTGTTTCAGTAATGTTTAATCTTCAAGTATCACAGTTAATCATTCTGTAATTCATCTACTAGACATTTAGATGTTTTCTTCACTCATTTCATTGTGGAGAGAGAAACCAAAATTAGCACTTCTGTTGGTGTAAGTGCATTTATCTCACTCTATCCTAAAGTCATATTATGCTTATTTTCAGGTTCATAATTTTATTTCGTGGTTGTATTAGAACAGGTTTACATGGTTTCATTTTCAAAAAAACACCATATTTCTGTCACACTGCACATTGCTGCAGCACCTCTATGCACCCTTGGCTCCTGAGTGACATTGGTCCCCCATGCCGAGGCCCATCTTACTTCCTGACTGGCATCACAAAGATCGTGATTAGAGTAGCACCAGGTGGCGGTCCAGTATGCAATTTGTGGGTTATATTTATTAGGCCAGCTTGTCAGTCTTAAATGTTAAATACTAATCTAATTCATAATCTAAAGCATGACAGAAAATAGAGATTACAAAGTTACCTGGTTAGAAAATTAACATTGTAATTATTTACATTTCCATGCAGTTTGTAGCATCCAGTAAGCTGCTTTGTAAAATGATGTGCTCTTCTTCATTCATTAAATTAATTTGCTCTTGCGCATTTTGTGCTAAACTTACGTTTCCTGTGTAGACTTGTTTGGGGACTGATCCACAATTTGACCACTCTAACGAGTTCCAATTTATTAGCCTTCCTTTGTGTTTTGAGGGAGATGCTTGTTATTACTATACTCTCCTCTGAGACTCATTATGGCTGTGGAACTGGAGGATATAAAATAATGGTTTCGCTTGGGACATGATTGTTACCAGAAACACATGTTTTGAATGTAAAGCTTCCTCACCTTTGTGTGTTTGTTTTGTTTTGTTTTGTTAAGGTGCTGGGCTGTTGCAGCGTGGACACTAAAATGCCAAGTGTGTATTCATATTCACACCCTTCAAAAGTGCCAAAGTGACTGTTGTCATGGATATCCAAATGTGACTCTGGCTGAGTTCAGAGTTTGGTGTAATTCAAAATTACAATGGTTCTCATTTATTAATGGGTTTGATTGGAAGCCTACATGCCACCTGTGGATTTTAATGGAGAGCAATCGAAAGTGGGCATTGTGTTAAGAGCATTGCCAGAAATGCACTGTAGGTGTTGTGAATGTGCTCACTCAGCTTGCACTCCTGTTAACATTGAGAAACTGCCATGAATCAGTGTCTGTATCACCACCATGCCAATCTTTACATTCGCAGTGGTTTCAACAATAGCACAATAAATGAGCACTAAAACTCCTACTAAGTGAGCTGAAGGGGTTATGGGGAGGACATTGACAGAACCGCAAACATGCAAGAGATAGTGAAACACAATCACACAGTTAGCACAGCACTGAATTCTGGCTGTATTGTTATCTGTAATTGTAATGACCTTACCTGAAATGTGTTGTTCTGATACGTGCGAGGAGGAGTGGTGACTCATCTAGTTTGCATTTTCTGTAACTGTGCTTATCTCAAAGTGTCTCTATTCTGCAGCACAGTTCGTACCTTCCTGTCTCCCGTCTCTGCCTCTGCATCTGCGGATTAGTAAACCTTTGCTGGTGCTGATTCACCCTTTGTCCAATACAACACAATCCACAGCTCATACTATTTTGATCAGAACATTCTTGGTATGATGTCACTCAAACAAGCAAAAAAACATCATATTATTTAGCACAAGTGTATACTTAATGTCTGTATGTGTATGTTCTGTGTTTGTTTTCATCTGTTGCGTCAATATAAGCTCAAACAGACCCATCTCAGCTCCACTGGCTGTAAATGCAGATGTGTTGAGTAGCTTTGTTTTGAAAATTTCTCACATAAAAGAACTGTTTATTAGTGATTATTGGGTGCCTCAGAAAACAGTAATTACTAAAATAATAGTGTCCTCTTTGAATTTAACAAATGCAGCAGTCAGATAATTTATTTACCCCAGGAAGCGAAGGGAATCTGTCTCTCTTCCTCATCCCCTCTTTGTTTCATCTCCATCTTCTTCTCTGTCTCTGCCTCTCTCTTATGTCTGCCGATAAAGTCTATTAGGAGTCTCTATGTATGACAGCCACGGGGGAACATTCCTTTTTGAAGACACTTCACACTGAACACTTAAAACAGTAATTGTTATTAAGCAACTGCTGCTTTGGTAGCTGAACTAGCTCTCCCTAATGGCTGGTTTTAGGCTACATGTTCCGCAGATGTAGTCTCTTGATAATGCTGCTGCTGTTGAGATTCTTTTGAAATGCCTGCCTCGCTGTTTACTCTACAAGCTGATGCCGTATGGTAACTGTGACGTCCAGTCAAGATCATGTTAAGACGCTCTTGCAAAAACATTAAAGTCTTCATACGTCAGTGTAGGGCTCGGCCCAGAGCCGACGGAGATTCATTTCTCTTCAGTGGATCGTGGGAAGGCTCTCTGCAGACAAGTCAATGTCTCACTCACTCTGCTTAGTCAGGCCTAACACGCCCGAGGCAGATCACTCTCTGCTTGCATATAAATTAAAGCAGATAGCCTTGTTCGTGCTTTATTATCTGCTTTGCTGCTGAGTGCTGTTTCAAACTTCTCACTGCGAGGTGGTGCTTATTTCACAGAGGCTAATGACGGAAGTGTCGACCTCATTCGCACTCTTCAAGCTGAGGATGAGTAACGACCACCGTCATGAATTTATGGGAAGCGCTGCAAATGAATGATCAGGGATTCACTGTCTTTCTGCTTTTATTACATTTCCAAAGCAACACCTTTGTTTACACTCGGTACATAAGGCACTGTGCATGTGTATGCCACATTTTGAAAAGAATGAACAAAATGTGACTCACACTGGATCGTACCAAAGGCTCTGTTTTTCAGCTAGGTTATTTTTTTTGGTATTTGCTCAAGTCAGGGCATGATCACTGGCTTATAGTTTTTATCTACTCCAGCATATTGGATTTGAAATAAAACAATAACTATGAGGTTAAAGTGCTGACTTTCAGTTTTAAGAGTATTTAAGGGTGTTCACATCCATATTTGGTGGAAAGTGTAGGACTAGTTTCTTTTTTATACATGGTCCCTCAATTTTAGGACAATGCAGCTTAACCGTGACCCCAAACGAGCAGCAGAAGCTATCGGGGAGGTTTTCAGTGCCAAGTATTTTAAAATTCCGGACAGGGCAAGTCAGTACTTGGGTGAAGAACAGACTGAAGGGAAATCCCCTAAAATAATTAAGAAGGGAATATGGCTGCAGCACAGCATAACAAGTAAAGATACTAAGTGACTGGTGATACCCCTAGAGAGTTAAGTCAGGCATTGACTGACGAAGCTTAATTTGGTCCCCCAGAAACTGGTGAATCGTGTTTAAGAAGGGCTTGAGTTCTTACAATTTTCATCTAATATGGGTACAAACAACCTCAAATTAGAGACCCTAAACACCCATTCACACAGGTATTTTCACTTATGTTGCCTGATTCGACCTCTTGTCAGGACCATGTGGGTACAAACAAGGCTTTATTTACATCTCTCTCACTATTTCCTGTTAGTTTTGCTTCACCTGTTAGGATGGGACAATTTACCAAGTTCTGATTGGTCCATAGAGTTGCAATTCCAAGCATAGCTCCAACCAGCTTCAACCTTAGTTGAAGTATAATCAGCCTGCTTACTTAAAAACACCTGCGTGTGTGTGTGTGTGTGTGTGTGTGTGTGTGTGTGTGTGTGTGTGTGTGTGTGTGTGTGTGTGTGTGTGTGTGTGTGTGTGTGTGTGTGAGTGTGAAAGTCAGAGAGTGTGTGTGCCTATGTACGTGTGCTTCAGTGAGTAATTCAGTGAGTAAATGAGTCTGTGAGCGTGTGTGTGCATTAGTGTGAAAAAGACAGTATATGTGGTCTGTGTGTGTGGTGTGTGTCCATTTTGCTTTAGACTGTATGTGTGTGTGTGTGCTGTCAAAGGATACACAGCAGAGAGAGAGAGAGAGAGAGAGAGAGAGAGAGAGACAGATAGGAAGGAGTATGTGAGAGGTTGAAAATCTGAAGGGGGAAATAATTAGACCAACACTTGAGACAGTGGAGAGCGAAAGAGCACAAAAAAGTCAGAGAGAATGATGAAGAAAATCAGACGAACCGCCAGGAACCAAAAACATGCACAACAGAGGACAAACATATGTGAAAAGGAAATTAAGCGCCAAGGACTGGTAAAAAAAACAACAAAAAAACACCACTACGTATACAGTGCATTTGTCTCTTCATCTCATCTTCCTTCGTTCTTTCTCTTTCTGACTCACACGCTGTCCTATTTAGAGCAGAATGTGGTTTCAAGACAGAAAGAAAGAAAACCCAGCAAAGACTTAAATCTTTTGGTCTTCGTTGGTACAGGCATTTATGCAATGTAAACGTCTGATTACAGGTAATCTGTCGCTTGTTTTTGAGGACTAACTAAACGAAGTGGCATCGGTCGAGGAATGTTGTGTTAGCGTAAATGGAACAGGAATATGCATGCTAAAAACTGCTTACTGGAGCTTGGTTTGGAATTAAAAATACCTGCAGGGCTCCGTACAAACCAATTTGGAGATGTGACAACTCTTGCCTTCTCTTGTGAGTTGAATATGGACTATTTTGCCTAACACAATAACTACATCATACCTACAGTCATTAGAAAGTGGCGTTACAGATTTACATTACTCAGTTGGACAAAGAGCATCAAACAAATTGCATCAAAATCTTTAAGCCATCAGATTCTGCGACCTGATTAGGAGCTTCAGCTATATTACAACTGCAAATATTTTATAATATTTACTCTATTTTGAAAGAAGCTGTTGGCATAAATGGTGCTACTGAAATAATTAGATAGAAATTCATAGATACAGAGAGGGTCAAAACTGTTGGTAGCTTTGACAGCAGAAACTATTGTAATGTGAATTGGTACGTCATCTGTCAATATCTGGTGAAGACTCGTGTAGTTACCCTCTAGTGTCATAGAATCTCTTGGATCATAATAGTGACTGAAATCACAGCTATTAAAATTGGTAAAGCTAAATACAATGGAGGCACCATGTTTGGTAACAGTTAACAAAATAGAAGCCAAATGGTTAAGTTTTTGCAGTAGCAAACTTTCTAAACTAGCTAAAATTTCTAATTAGGTCGTGGAATGTCGTGGGTCACAGAAATTTAATTTATACATGTGCTCTGTACTATTGAGTAGGCTAGGTACCAGCTAAACCACTGCTGCTAATGTTGTGACATGATTTAATTTATATTTACACCATGTTTATGTCTGTATCCTTGTAGGCACTCTAGCTACACCCACCGAGCCATCATGGACGACAGTACATCCACCCAATCCTTCCCCAACCACCACCACCATCGCCATAACACATCCTTTCACCTCACTTTGCCCAGCCTTCAAAGCCCCGAACTGGGATTCCCCTCCTCTCAGTCTGCCCTGGATCCTCTGGAGCAATATGGAAGTAGAGGGGAAGAATCCACAACCTCCTTCCCAAATTCAAGCACCTCTTCTGGGGGAAGGGGGGGGAGCAGTGGGGGTGACAGAGGCTTGCTAAACACAATTGGTAGCGTTTTGGACAGAGACGCTAACTTGGGAGGCCAGCTTGATGGAGAAAGTGAGTTGGGGAGCCATTTTGTTGACACTTGGTATGGTGGCAGCAAAAAAGAGGACACTTGTGAGGATGGGGAGAGTTGTGAAAGCCCTGCAGACAATTTTTATAATAAAGGTGATTGCTACAGTAACCCTAATGATGTTTTTTACATTATGAATTGTGGCAGTGAGGAAGGACTCAGGCGTAAACTCAGAGCAAACTATAATAATTATGCAAATGTTAGCTGTGAAGCTAAAAACGAAACCGTTTACAATAGGGAGGCTAATGTTAGCCACTTTACTAAGCAAAGTACTTCCTACAACAGAAGTGTGGCAGGAAGCTTTAGCGACAGCAGTATAGAATATTGTAGGACCGATTCAAGAGTGAGTGACAATTATTTAGGAAGAGAAGAAGATTATGGATCCAGCTGTGGCTCAGGTGAGGATCAGCTTCAATCAGCAGAGGCTGAAGGACCCTGGCTCAACATCTCTCCCTCGAGTCAGACAGGAGAGGGCAGGTGGAGAGGAACAGCAGACACCCACGCTTTGGCCTCAGGGTTCCTATCGCAGCGATCGGCTCTCAGCATCAGCAGCGGGAAGTACACTCAGAAACTGGACTCCTTCTCTGAGGCTTTCCTCTCCCAGCGAAAGAGAAGAATCCCTGTGATTTCCAGTGGGGATTCCTCCGGACAGATCTGGGAATTTGGGGGAGGGAGAGGAGGAAGCCCTGGATTGATCAAGTCGAGGCACAGCTGTGCTTTTGATTCAGACTCCTACCTGCCTCCCTCCTCCTCTTCTTCACCCGCTCACCCCTCTCTCCCATCTTTCCCCTCTCCTCCCACATCGTCCCACCTCATGTCTTCAGTTCTTAGTCCTCCGCCCACACCTCTACCAGCTCCTTCCCACTCACCCTCCAAAATGGACTCTCCCATTGCATTCGGGGGCACAGGACATTCAGTGTCCCAGGGGGGAGAGTCACCTGGCACGCTCCAGTTTTTTGCTTCCCGCCTTCAGTCTCTCCCACCCGTCCATTCCTCTGGGATGATATGGAAGTTTCCACTGCTGTCACACTGTTTTCCACAGTCGTCAGGCGATCCCAGCAGCAATGAGGGCAACCTGTTATCTTCTCATGGTAGCGACTATGGCAACGTCACAGGTAAGGGATTGTGTGTGCATTTTTCTGAATGAAAGTCCAATAGTAAGAAAAGAAATTTTAAAAATGGATAAAAGTTCATCCAGAGTCTGTCATAACAGTTCTGAGAAAGAAAAACAGAACTGTATAAAAAAGACTAGACTACTAAACATGAAATAATTTAAATTGTCTTTATTTCCCTCCTTACCAAAAATAAACCACAGGTTAATACCCACATGCAAATTTACGGGACATGTGGGTTTTTGTTGGTGAGCTTTTGAAATTTCCAACTTCCTGTATGCAAATTACATTTTCACTTTTCACATTTTCAGTTATGAAACCATTTGTAACATCTTGTGACATCTTTTGTACTCTTTCACACCACAGGTAAAATGACACGTTCACCTAGAACAATTGAATTCATATGTGGGTTGTCACAATAATTAGTTAGTGTTTCCAAATAACAAACAGATACTGACAACATCATGACAATACCATGACTTTACCCTCTTTTCTGATGTTCGTGTCCTGACCCCTCGCATTTTTCCAGCCTCACACGACGTCCTTCAGTCTCCAGAGTTGCCATTCCTCATGTCCTCTTCCCACCGCTCATCCCTCCACCCACCGAGAGCTCTCTGTTCCTCCAATGCTACGTCCCCACATACCTCCTTCCATCTTCCTACTCCTACTCACCTTCCCAGCCAAAATTTTGAGGCAGCAGAAAAGATAGCCCCTTTCATGGTGACGCAGAAAGTGAAGAATGGACCGGCCAACCTGAACCAATCACAGCTACAGGTACAGTATGGCAACTCTGCTATTTTTGAGCAGAGGGTACAATTTTAAAGAAGCAAATTTAAGCAGTTTTGTGTACATTCAAGAGAAGAAAATATTCTGTTGATGCATATCCTCTAGCTGGCTTAATATAATTTTAGCCACACAAAATTATGTTACTTGGCTTTATTACCAAATAACTACTTGGTGTTTAGTAATAATTTGCAAATGTTAGCATGCTGACATGCAAAACTAAGATGGTGAACATGGAAAACATACGTAAAATCAGCGTGTTAGCATTGTCATTTAGAGGACGTTAGCATGCTGACTGTAGCGTTTAGCTCAAAGCACCACTCCCAGACCAGCTATCCTGAAGGCAAGCAACATAGAAAAGAGCGATCCCAGAAAGTAGAACAAAAATCTTCAGGTAGCTAAATACTAAACCATTGCATATATTTTTCTTTGAATTTCCCCCTCATTTGTTTTTCAAGTTTAAGTTTTTCACATTACTGACCAGTACCGCTTCACCTTGGATCCCACAATGCCTTTTTTCATGTCCCACGGAAAATGAATGGGGTTGAACAATGCTTTGCTTTGCACCATGTTCAATGGGTCTGTACTGTTTTCTCTTTATTAGTCAGGAGGGACAATTCTGTTAACCTTTTGAATCACACTCGTTTTTTTCCCGCTAAATTTTCAAAAAGTCTGCTTCTGATTGGCGAGTATTTGTTGCCTCTGTTGGTTAAAGTTAGGGGTTAGGGTTAGCCAATCAGAGCAGAGCCCTGATGCAAAGCTAGAGTCCATGAAGTGAGAGTTCAAAATGAAAAATTTTGCAGAAAGAATTCATAACTCGCTTTTTTAGTAAAATAAATAAATAAACATTGTGACTGTGTATTAATCAGACAAGGACAGGATTAACAAAATAAATGTTTTTTTCCCTGTGAACAGCAACAAGACTCCCCGATCTACACTGGAACTCCATTTCCCAGTATCCTTCACTCAAGCAGGGGTCAAAAGAGGGGCCGCTACACTCCTCGACCCCTCCTCAATCCTGTACGCAGGGGGAATGGGCTGTACTCCTCCCTTCTGTCTCTCCATCAGGAGGAAACAACATGTAGAGAAGAGGACGAAGAGTGCGGTGTGTTACCGTAAGTAAAATGCTGAAGGAACTTATGCTTTGGGATTCGTTAGTCTATGACCTTTTCAGTTGCATGATGTCTCAAAATAAAGTAAGTCTTCTTCTTCCTAAATCATGGTGAAGAGTTTGGCCATGGCCCAAGGAACGAGTGATTTGTTTTTTGTTGTAGATCTAGATTCATGTGCAGGTCCAAGACTGTTTATGAAAACATTTCTCACTGCAAGACAGGACACTGAATGAAAAGAAAATCTTTTTACTTGAGATGTCTTTAAAGTGAGGACATGACAGTAATGTCTCCAACTAAAATATGTACATATATTTTAGGATGTGGTGCATCTCTGGGAATGATTAATCAATTTGGATCTGAAATAAACTGTTTTTAAAATATGGCTTTCCAAAAAAAAGTGGACTCTTGGCTCAACTTGCCCCATATGAGAGGATAAGTTGAGCCACATAGGGGTCAGGACATCAATGTCATTTCATCATGCAAACTCAAACGCCAGGTCCCAACATTCAATTGGACTTAGATAGTGAAACATTGCAGCTATGTCTGCTTGTTGTTTTATATCAATGTATTGCTTTACAGTCATCCTGTTTATCATCATGTCCCGTGCCACCTGATGAATTGACTTCCCATTTTTGTACCTCTCCCACTGCTCTGTCCAAACCCACAATAGGAGTTAAAGCCTGGTGGTTTCTGGTCTAAAATGTCACATCATTTCGGTGATGCATAAGAATGAAATGTAAAATTACAGTAAAATAGCTGGCTCAACTTCCCCCAGATCCTTTGGCTCAAATTACCCCATCCCTGCCATTTTAACAAAATTGTGTCATCCCACAGTTTAAGGGTAACTTCATGCTAACAGTATAGCCTCATATTGTAACTTCCTAAAGCATTAACACATGTATAAGATTTTGTCAAACCTGTCTACAATAGTTCAGCCAGATCAACAGTTCTATCTTAAATGTGCTCTCCCCTACACATACAGATTAAACAGATCTGTAATTAAAAATGCGCATTTAAAAGAATATGCAGGCTTAGAGAGGGTATTATTACTTAGGTTCTCCCTTTCACTTCACTTCTTTCCTTCTCTACAGGCATATCAACTTAGGTCATGATTTCCAGGCACAGCTTCCCTCGTGCTTTGTGGACAGCAAGGGTTCAGGGTTATGGTCACCAGAGGAGGAATCCCCTAGAGAACAGCTGCTGTGGAAACCGTGGGACAGTCTTGAGGAGAGCACCAACTTACAAGACCATGGTAAAGAACATACCAACATGCCACAGCTTTTCAACTCAAACTTATTTTTTTAGACCTGCTTGGAGTAATAATTACACAGAAAAGGATAGTAAATTCTCAGTTCTTCAAAATTACAAGCAACCGATAAGTTCAGTAGTCAGAGTTACAGTGAACAGATGGAAGATAAATCAGATATTTTAAAATGAGCTGTATGCTTGACATAGACCCATTCAATTCACAGTGCTAACTGCTGAAATCTTTTGTGTGCATGCGCAGTGGAAAAGCTGTTGTCCATGTGTAGTTCCAGCTGCATACCAGGAGGGGGCAGTAACACAGAGCTGGCTCTGCACTGTCTGCACTACTGTCAGGGGAACGCAATGGTAAGCAGTGAAGAGGAGTACTAATACTGTCTTTCTTAATAATAATAATAATTATAATTATAATAATAATTTGCTTATTCCTCATTCATTCATTTATTATGCACTCATTCCATCATTTTCATCCATCCATCGTGACTTCCTTCCATGCATCTTTCCCCACCCACTCATTCCTTGTCATTTCTTTTTCTTTCTTTCTTACTTTTCTTTCTCACTCATTCATATCCAGTGAATTCTCTTCTGAACCATTGCATGCCTCATCTGTCTTTTCTCTGCATCCTACACCCCTCTCTTCTGTGCAGGCCACGCTGGAGATGCTGTTGTTCTCACAGCCTTCACCAACAGGAGACTACCACTACTCTGGTAACCTTTGACCTTTGCCCACACACAACTCGTGGGTTTCCTACGTCTGTTAAGGGATAATTCCAAAATGATCACCCGATGTTCAGATAACTCTTTGGCTTGGTTACGGATATTTAACATGAGCTGACTCTAACCCTGTCATGTTTTTGAAGTGAATTCAAATCAAAGTTGTCAACTTTTAGCAGGGTGACGTGGTGAAGTAAAATAAACTAAAATGTGCTGCAGTGAAGGAAGTTCAGTGTTTCTCAACAACAGTCAAAATGTTAGACAGCAAAGGAGTAACCATTCCCACTGAACGTACAATGGTAGCCTTTGTTGAAGCCCAAACTCCACGCAGTTCTCTCTCTCTCTCTCTCTCTCTCTCTCTCTCTCTCCCTCTCTCTCTGGTTCATTTAAATCCACCAAGAACCACATAAAGTACAGAGTAAACATTGTTCTGCACAGTAGTGTCCACTTAGCTGCCCCCCTGACAACAGCTTAACAACATTTAGATGTCTAAAATGTCTAAAAACCCACCCTCCAGCTATTAAACATGGTACACATGGTACACGCAAGTTTTATTGTTAAAGCTGATGGTCATTACAATCCACAGTGACAGGCAGATTCATCATCCGCCACTGGTTTTGTCAGTTATTTTCTAAAGAGTTCCTGCAGGACTTTTCCCAACAGTGGATGCATTACTTGCAGCACTCTGCAGGATGACCAGTTGGTATTTGTTTTTTAATTGTTTCCCATGTCCTGTTTGCCCCTCACCCTCCTCTCTCTCGCTGTAGGTAGTGACTTTTGGACCAACAGTGAAAAGAGTCTCTTCACTGCAGCCCTGGGAACTTATGGAAAAGAATTTTCACTCATACAGAAAATGGTAGAAGCCTTACTCATGCATTGCTAATTATATGAGCCGCATTCTTTCAATGGTTACCTTCACAGTGTGTTCCCTTTCTGCAGCTATTAAAATGACTGCATGTTGCAACTTGATCCACAAAATAAGCACTGAATAAAAAGCTGGAGCTCAGTTTACAGTGTGTCACTGAATGTATCAGCTTGATTATGTTTTCTGAGATATGTTGAATGTATTTGGAACCAAGCTCAGGTAGCCATGGAAAGAGTCATTTTTGACTGCTAGGTATTCATTATGTGTGTGTTTGCATGTGTATGCTGCAGGTTAGGACTAAGACCGTGGGCCAGTGTGTTGAATTTTACTACCTGAGCAAGAGGCTCCTGGACAAGCAGAAGAAACAGGAGGAGGAGAACAGAAACGGGGAGATGGAGCAGCAGAAAACTGTAAGAAATACCTTAAAAAGAAGCAGTTGCGGATTTAGTGTTAAAATCTTTTTGTGTCTTGTCAAGATTTCCCAGCTGA